>NW_007727341.1:720110-730409 GCF_000696425.1 Galeopterus variegatus
TTTTAGTTTTCTTCTTAATCTCTTCTTTGACCCATTGGTCATTCAGGAGCATGTCTCTTAACTTCCATATACTTGTATATTTTTGAAAGCTCCTCTTGTTATTGGTTTTGACCATTTTTCAATTGTTGAGACTAGTTTTATGGCTTACGCATGGTTAATCCTGGAGAATGTTCCATGTGCTGATGAAAAGAATGTGTATTCTGCAACTATTGGATAAAATGTTCTATAAATATCTCTTAGGTCCATCTGGCCTATGGAACAGTTTAAATACAATATATCTTTGTTGACTTTCTGTCTCAGTAAGTTGTCCAGTGCTGACAGTGTGGTGTTAAAGTTCCCAACTATTATTGTGTTGGTGTGTCTCTCTCTCTCTTTAGATCTAATAATATTTGCTTTATATACCTGAATGCTCTTGTGAAGGGTGCATACATATTTATAATTTTTATATCCTCTGCTATTTTGATCTCCTTATCACTATAGAATGGCCTTCCCTGTCTCTTAGCACAGATTTTGATTTAATGTATGTTTTATCTGATGTAAGTATACTTATTCCTGGCTCCCTTTTGTTTTCCATCTGTATGGAATATCTTTTTCCATCTTTTCACTTTCAATTTAGGTATGTCTTTGTAGATAAGGTGTGTTTCTTGTAGGCAGTATATGGATGGGTCACATTTTTTTTTTTATCCATTCAATTAGTGTATGTGTTTTAATCTGAGCTTATAATCTGTTTACATTCAAGATAGTTATTGATATATGAGGTCTTACTCCTATCATCTTGTTGGTTGTTTCTTGAATGTTTTGTTTTTTGTGATGGTTAATTTTAGGTGTCAACTTTACTAGAATAAGGACTATATAGAAACAATGTAAAGAATTATATTTTGGTTTGTCTATAAGGGTGTTTCCAGAAGAGATTAGCATGTAAGCCTTAATGAACTGGATGCGAAAGATCTGCACTCAATGAGTGGGCACCATTCAAACCACTGGGGGCACAGAGAGAACAAAAATAGAGGAAAAAGTAAATCTCTCACTCTATATCCATTGGAGCTGGGATAAGGTCTTCTCTCCTGTCCATAGACATCTGAACACAATATTCTTCAGTTTTTGGGTTCCAGGACTTAACACCACCAGCACCTTGGGCTCTCAGGACTTTGGCCTTAGACTGAGAATCACACCATTAGCTTCACTGGTTCTGAGGCTTCCATACTTGGACTGAGCCACGCAACCAGCACCCAGCTTGCAGATAGCCTATTGTGGGATGACTCCGCTTTCACAATTGTATGAGCAATTCCTCTTAGAAATCCCCCTTCATATATTTATATAAATATCCTATGGGTTCTGCCTTTCTGGAGAACCCTAATACAGTATCCTTTTTTCCTTTCTTCTTTTTTTTTTTAATCTTTGTGGTTTGGTGGTTTTCTTTTGTGATATGGATTGATTCATTTCTCTACTTTTTTCCTATATTTTCAGGTGTTTTCATGATGGTTGTTATTGTTCTTTCTCTTTTAGATGTAGAAATCCCCTAAGCATTTAAGGGGAGACTGGTAGTGATGAGTTCTCTTAATTTTTGCTTGTTTGAGAAAGACTTTATTTCTCTTTCATTTCTGAAGGATAGCTTTGCTGGGTATAGATTTCTTGGCTAGCAGGTTTTTTTTTCCCACACTACGTTCAATACGTCATCCCATTCTCTCCTGGCCTGTAGGGTTTCTGCTGGGGGAGCTATAGAGTCTAATCAAGATTCCCTTATAAGTGTCTTGATGCTTTTCTCCTACAGTTTTTAGAATTCTCTTTGTCTTTAATTTTTGACAGTTTAAGTACAATGTATCTTGGAGAGGGCCATTTGGGGTTGAATCTATTTGGAGACCTTTGATCTTCCAGGATTTTTTTTTTTTTTTCCTTTTTGTCTTTTTTCATGACCGGCAACGGATTGCAACCCTCAGTGTCGCGCCCGTACCGGACCGGGACTGGCAACGGGATCGCAACCCTCGGTGTTGCACCCACAACCTCGCTCAGCCAGTGAGCGGCCGGTCTGTATGTGGCATCCGAACCCTCGGCGGGAGCGCCACCGCACTCCCAAGCAGCGCACTGTAGCAGTGCGCCACCAGGCCGGCCCAATCTTCCGGGATTTTGATGTTTGTATCTTTTCTAAGATGGGGGAAGTCTTCAGCTATTATTTCATTAAATACGTTTCCAATAACTTTTTGTTTTCTTCTTCTTCTGGAAAGCCCATAATTCAAATGTTTTTTTGCTTAACAGTATCACATAAATCTTGCAGGCTTTGTTAATTTTTTTATTCTTTTATCCTTTTTTTCTTGTCTTCCTGGATTATTTCAAAACAGCTGTCTTCAAGATCAGAAATTCTTTCTTCTGCATTCTCTCTATATATTTTTTAATATCTATCTCTTTGTTAAATTTGTCATTTAGATCATGAATTGTTTTTCTGCTTTCATTGAATTGTTTCTATCAATTCTCTTGTACTTAAGTGAGTTTCCTTAAGATTATGAACTTAAATTCCATTTATAGCAAGTCATCAATTTCCAATTCTCTGGGATCAGTTATTGGAGCTTTATTGTGATTCTTTGGTATTGTCATGTTTCCTTGTTTTTTCATGTTTCTTGTTTCCCTGCATTGATATCTGTGCATCTGAGGAATCAGTCACTTGTTTAATGAATGGCTTGCATGGGGAAGGACTTTCTCCTGAAATGGACTGGGTAGAAGACAATGGCTTTGTTCTGGATGGGTGCAGACTCTGTGTAATCTCATCAGCAGTAATCCACTTCTGCTATGTCTGTGTGCCTCAGCAGCCTATGCATGGGAGGTTTGTGGTGGTGGCATGGGTTTGCTCAGGGGCATGCCAGCAAAGGTGTTTCTTGCTCAGATGTGTGTGTGCATTTGCAATGGCTCAAAGACTCAAGGGTGGGTCCACCATGGGTGTGACAGCTGGGCTGTTGCTCTGAGTTGGGGGCATGGGCATGATTTGACCCAGCTAGCTGGGTGAGGGTATGCCAGGATCCAGCTCATTGCACCATTTCTAGAGGCTAGGTGTGAGGTTGTGCTTCCCTCAGCAGTTCTGGGGTGGGTCTGCAGAGGTAGAAGCTCTGAGCTACTTTCTGGGTGATGGGTGAGGCCACTAGGCATGCCTATAGAGAGGGGTCCCAGCTGGCAACCTCTTGGGTGGTGGACAAGGATGCAAAGCAGACCTGCCAAGAGGGTGCCCAACCACGTGCTTCTTGGGTGGTGGGTGAGGCCACTAGGCAGGAATGCTGAGGGTGAGACTACCTGGCCACTTCCCAGGGAAGGTGCAGATGTGCTTTAGTTCTGCCAGGGCAAAGGGTATTTTTTAGGGTAAGGATCAGTGAGCTTTTTTCCCAAGTTGGGAGCTTGGGCACAGAGAATTCAACCTGTTCTAGGGGGTGGGGGGTGATGTATCTGCCCACCTGCTTTCTGCCAGGTGACATGAGGGTTGTCAGTTCAGCATGGCTTCCCAGATATGTAGGACCGGGATCACAACCACGCCTGGGCCCAGGTTTCAAGTTGTTGGGATGAGGGTACTGTAGGCTCTCCTTACAGGGAGCTTAGGGACTGCTGGTCCCCAGGGAAGAGTGTGCTCTTGCAGTGGTTCTGCTTTCAAGAGGACACTATACTGCACCAGTTTGGGTCCTGAGAATGGGGGGTGGGGAGTGCATGGGACACACTCCTGATCTGGAGCGATGCAGTATGTGTATTCTAAGAATCTCACCACACCTGGCTCCAGGCTTACAAGAGCCATGGAATCTTCCTGCAATAGAAACCACAGGCCTCTGCAGTGAGAATAGGAGTTGCTGTGATCCCTCTGTCTACTTTTTCCCCACAAGGGAACATATTTCCTGTACCAACTCTGGTGGGAGAGTTTTGACAGCTGAGACTGTGTGTCCCTTTCTCTTCTTTATGCTGCCATCCTGGGCTTTTGTGCACCACAGGGATCTCACCACTCTTGCAACACTCCTCAGATGCTCCTCTCAATATTTAGCTGTCTGTTAGTTGTTTGGGTCCTTTTATGTGAGAGGGATGTGCTCTGGACATCTCTAATACACCATCTTGCTCCTCATTCTTAAATTCTATTTCTGGTCATCCAGACTCAAATTCTTTACAAAATACAGTAATGATTTTGGGAATAATAAGATTCTCCTATGTAAATATAGATTCTAAGCATTTTAGAAAACACTTTGGCTATAAGATTATAACCATACAGAAATGTGCTATTTTGTTTAAATATGTAGGACAGATATGGATTTATAATGATTCCAGGTTTTCTGAGCAACACTTCCTTATGTTCATTCGTTCACTAACTAAAGCATTTATAAGCTCTTTATTGAGTCCATCTCTTGTACCAAGTTTTACACTAGATTATTGAGAAGTATGTAATAAGTGCTACACCCACTGAGCAATGCCTATGTGCCAGGCACTCTTCCAAGAGCTTCCCTTGTATTAACACTCATTATCCTTAACTTAACTTTATGAAATTCAGAGAGTTAAGCTGCTTGTCCAGGGTCACAAACTTAGTGAGGGATAGAGTAGAAATTTGAATCAAGGATATCTTATTTCAGAGCAAAAGTTTATAATCATTACACTATTAATAATTATTATAATCACTATAATTATTATAATCACTATAAAAGTTTAAAATCACTACACTATTCTGTCTCTACTCTCAGGATAAGAAAATATCGAACTGGTGTTCTAGAAAATATGTAAGGTTTTGATTTAGGGGTAATTAAATCGTTGCCTAGAAAATTTGCTTAATACTCTTAAGAATTTGCTAAAATACAATAGAAAGTAGAAGTAAATTCTAAAAAGATGTAAAATAAGGGTATTATCAGACGTAATTCATCATCATACTTAGATCTCATGATCTCTGTTGTGGCATAAGAGTGCACAAACTAATGAAAAAATAATGCAACAGGAAAACTGTGAAGGTTTCCAAACTTATGGGCAAATGGTTTAGTTCCACATTTGGACACTGCTAACAAGTAATCCATCTTTATTAAAGCAAAGTTAATACTTCACGTTTGCATATGGTCCAAAGAATAAATCTTCCAAATTTCCAATTTGCGGGTGTTCGATTTCGTTTTGTTTTTTAAACTCAGTTGACAGCCATTGACTTGTCTTCAATGTCTGCATTGGATGGCTAACAATTATAAAAAGAGGAAACCACTCTACCATAGCAAATTAAAATTTTATGTAAACTTTGCACCTGGAAGGGGCCTTGACTTTGACAAGTCTGTGAATCAAATGCTTTGCTAAAAGCACTTATTCATCTGTATCAAAAACGCAGCAGACTTTTGCCTAATAAAGTCATTCCTTCTTTGTTAATTAAGACAGTACCGAATAAATAAATAAATAAATCACCAAATAAATAAATAAAGTTACTTATACAGTCATGAGCACTGAATGCTCCCAGTAGGTAGTCTTTCCACAATTCAATTTCCCCAATGGGACTAGAAGAGGAAATGAAACAACAAATTGTACTCCTGATGAACTGAGCAGAAGCTTCTATTCTACAGGGAGTCCTGCTAGGTCAATTAGTTCATCATGCTAACAGAACAGCAATCCAGAAACCAATGCCCCAGCAACAGACTCAAAAAACTAAAGTTCAATGGCCTCTTATAATATGCCTCCAGTGAAAACTGCTGGGAATTTGTATGCGGTTTGCCAATGGTTTATTTTAATATATGATACAGAGCAATGATTCATGATAAATTAAAATAAGAGCACTGTTGCATTATTATATATCTAAATTTAATATACTTACCATCTAGATGTGTTTTTTGTTTAATAGCACTTGTGTTTTCTGAATCAACTTAAACAAACATGGTATGAAATAGCAATACTTTAAACTAACATGATCTCTTTCCAGTTTTCTAATTGTATCTTGCTCAACCCCAAAAGGTAAAATATAGCTAGCCATTTAACAGGCTCAACTCTTCTAAACATGTATATGTCTAAAAACTAACATAATTTAGAACCAAATATAATTTTGTATGAATAATTATTAAATACATTATAATAAAAATGATTGAACTATGTCTCAAGAAATTTGAGAATTTTTTATGAATGAATACTCTTGTAATAACATCATCTTATAGGCTACTTAGAGCTTACAAAGTACTTGTACTTGTACTACATTTTTTAGTATCTCAATATTTTGTTGTTTAAAAAAGTATTTCCATGTAAATCAAATACTTCACTATGTTTCAATTTTAAATGTATGTTCCCTTATTATTTTTTCCACATTTAAATCGTTAAAAGTTTTAAATTTTATTTATTTTATTATTATTTTATTTTATTTATTTTATGTTATTTTACTATTACACACTGTAAGCTTTTTTTGTGGCCCTTTACCAGTTTCTCCCTGAAACCTCCTCTCCCTTCTCCTTTCCCACCTCTGGTGGCCTCAGTTCCATTCTCTCTTTTTACAAGTTCAAAGAATTATTGTGACTGTTGTATCTTTCTTTCTTTCGTTTATTTTTTTTTTAGGTCCCATTTAGGAGTGAGGGACATGCAGTATTTCTCTAAATCTTTAAAAGTTTATGAAAGATACCAACATCTTCTCTTGTAGGCTTTTATTTTTTTATCATGACTCGAAAAATGAGTCATTGCTCTTCTCCTCAGTTTACCTAAAAGAACTCAGGATCAAAGGTAAGAAGTGGCATTTCTGGATGTATGGCGAAGCATAAGTAAACCTAACTAAAACCTCTCAGTTTCAGTCCACTGCTTACATTTCTCAGGTGTGTTAACCCAGTGAAAAATAGATTGGCATGTGTTGAATTATCCTGGATACTCAAGGTTAACTGAGTAGGGAAGGAACTATGGAAGAATGTGATGAAGGAAACAAAGCTGTACTAGTTGGGCAATGCACATGCTAAACTAACATCGCATGTTGTTCACACTACCTAGATAAATAGTCTGTTCTTTGTTATAACAATAATGCTATATTCCTTATATTTCTTTAATTAGAACAGGTCATCTATACTCAGTTTAAAAACTGAACACAGATAACTGAAAATATGCAACAAAAACCAATTAAGAAATATGAAATTTTTAAGTGCTAGTTTTTAAAATAAGAAACAGAATGATCATTGTTTCCATATCTTGGTTGCTACTCCAACTAACAAATACAGCTAGTTAAAATAACTAAATTTTTAATTTAACTCTGATTTTAGATTCTGACTTGAGCAATAACTGCTACTTAATTTTCTTAGGAGCCATGAAAACAACTTAATGACAGTGTAAGGGAAAGATTTAGACTTGGGAGACTTTTGAGTCTTTGGTTCAAATTTTGGGTTCCACATCTTCCCAGCGGTATGACTCTAGTCTATTACTTATTTGCTGTGCCCATCTTTCAAGGCCCACCATACTGTCTTTTTGTTTTATCTGCTCAGTTACCTCCAGGATATTTATTTTTCCTCTGCCCTTAGGGGTTCAGAGTGTCTCCATTTCCCATTAATCCCTCTTTCACCCAGAGTAAAGGAGAAGTACATATTCAAGGGCTACCAATCAAATAAACATTTTAAAAATTAAAAATAAATCTAAGTCTTCTCTAAACCACCATTACAAGCTCTCTGATAAAATAAATAGAATAATAGTTAATTTTTAAAAAACTAATAATCATTAAATATAGTGCTTTTGGCACTAGGAAAATCCTTAACATGTATTCACTTGTTCAGTCTTCACCGTGAGATGGATATTATTTGTATTCATTTTTTGATGAAAAATTGAGAGGCTAAATAACTTGGTCAAAGTCTCACTGTTAGGGATCAAACTCAGCCATCAACTGTATTCATAACTTCTTTATTATATCAGATGGGAGAATGTAGTTTAGACTTGAGGTTGAAAGAGATCCTTTACCTGCCACCCTGAATCTAGATCTTGGAACTGCTCCCCGAGGTATGTCAGCAGAGATAGCACAGAGCTGTCTGGAAGTGACCTCCCCATCCAGCTGCATGGCTGAGGATTCAGGCCCGCTGCATTTGGACTAGGGGTGGTCAGAGTTAGCACGTCATTTCCTGTTGAAGAGCCCTTCCCACCAGCTCTGCTTGTCACCAGAAGCATGTCGCATGCAAGCACTCATCAAACCAGAGGGCAAGCAAATAAAGAACAAAACTCTTTCCTGGGTATCAAAGGCACCGCCCTTCCATGCTGTTCTATTTAGCTTCCTTTATTAGTTCCTCCTTCTTTAACTGATGGATAAATGCAGGCATTCTTTAGGGCACTAGGTACTCTTTGTTATTCTATTTTTGTTCCTCCTGCCTAACCCAATTCAGTTCTATGCCTTCAATTTCCAGCTCTGTGTTTAGGACTCCTAGATTTTGTCCAGAGCTTTCTTCTGCCCTTCAGAACCATATACCCACCTCGATATTTTACTTACTTAAGCTCCATAGTAGTCCAGACCTAATTTGAAGAAAAAAATTTTTATGTTAAATTTATAAATTTCTCCATGTCCTAAGCCTATATCTCATCCCGTATTTCACATACCTTTTGTGCAAACCAGAATCCTTTCTTTTTCTACCTACCACCAAGTCAACAAAATAAGACTTAGAGGGTTTATAGGTATGCTCATTAAACCAAATTTACATAGTTCAAGAGTACAGAACATTAAAAGGAAAGCCCTCCCCATTAAAATATATAAATCTAATAATCTCACTTTTATGCTAGTAAGAAAAGAGTAACACAACTAAAAAGACAGGGTGCATTATGTTACTGTCCTTAACAAGAACTCTGAGTTCTATGAGATTATGCTCTTCGTTCTGTCTTCAGCTTTGTCAGATCTGTATTTCTCTACAGTCAGTTCATACATCACATAAACTCCCAAACACCCTGCTTTCCACCTGGAACATTCCCTAAAACTTTTCCTCTTCAGGTGACTAAAACCTTCATTCTTTGATTTCAGCTTACTACAGCTTTGCAGTAAGTGTGGCTTTTGGAACTAAGTACTAGGACAGATGCCCTCTTATATGAGCCAATATCACTGGAACTTTTTCTTTGTTGCATTCATTTGTTTGATATAACTCTTGCCCACTAGACTATAAGCTTCCTCAAGGCAATGACAGCAACTGTTTTAAGACTTAAGACCATACAATAATGCCTAAGAAGTGTTAGGTACTCAAGGAGCATTAGTTGATCGAGTCCCTAAAAATAATAGAGGGGACACTATATTCAAATAATTCACGTTAACTGTCAATATACTATGTGAGACATTGTATAGGTTTTAAATGATATATCTAATCTAGTCTTTATCATCAATTTTATTATTTCATTTGGTTAAACAGTTCAGTCATCTAAGTATAAGTTTGATATACCTGTCATGAAGATGGCACTATGTAAGGACAAATGACATTCCCAATGACATTAAGATTAATGGCATGCCAACTGACAAGAGCTGGGAGTAGATGTACAGAAATTATGATACTAGCAAACTATCATAGAAAGTTTAATATGCTCAATTACTCTTCTGATCACTTTATATATATTAATTTAATCAAAACTCACAACCATCTGTGAGGAAGGTACCATTATTAGACCCATCTTACAGATGCAGAAACTGAAGTCAAGACACATTATGATTTGCTTAGGGTCAGACAGCTCCTAAATGGCAAAACCAGGATTCAAACCTTAACTGTCTGGTTACAGACTTGAGGCTGTGGTGTGGACACCTTCATTATAATATTAACCCAACCAATATTCCTCCCATAACTCAAACAGAATATTTTTCCTACACCTAGTACTATCATTCTGAAAACTTATTTTATGCTATTTTCTTTTGTTCTTTTATAATCTAGCAACACTGAAAAGAATAAAGTTTAACTTCCCCATTAGTGAAATATGTGACAGAGAAAAAATCTTTTACAATTTTTTAATTTTTTTTTTTTTTTACCATGTTGAATTGTTGAATATGCTTCTTACTAGTCAGCTCAACATTTAGCTGCTTGGCATGTTTTACAGGATTGTTTATATCAAAAATGACATTTGGATTACACTAAAATTAGTCTTTATTTAATATTCTATACGAGGGGGTGTTTTAGTCCATTTTGTGTTGTTATAACAGAAACACCTGAGACTGGATAATTTATAAGGAAAAGAGGTTTTTTGGCTTATGATTCTGGGACAGATGTATCTGGCACGGGCCTCAGGCTGCTTCTACTCATGGTGGAAAGTGGCAGGCAGCCGGCGGTACAAGCAGATCACATGGCGAGAGGAAGCAAGAGAGAGAGAGGAGGTGCCAGGGTCTTTTTAAGCAACGAGCTCTCACGGGAACCAATAGAG
>NW_007727341.1:730909-733272 GCF_000696425.1 Galeopterus variegatus
CCACATGAGTTTTGGAGGGGGCAACACATCCAAACCCCATCGGGGGTCTTCAAAAAGTCCATGGAAAATGCATATTACAAAAAAAAAATGCATGGATTTCAGATTTTTTTTTTTCACCAAAATAAACTCATGCTAGTTTGTTATTGCAGTCTGAGCAGGATCTAGTTTGAGGCACTAAGAAAGATAAAACATCAGTTTGAAAAAAGCCCTTATCAGAGCAACCTAAATTCTGCTATAATAGAAGCAAGAATAAACATCAAATTTATGGAGAAGCGTGGGTGGAAGAATGGTGACGTTATTGATGCTTTACTAACATTTTATGTGAACAAAACCCCAAAGAAACAGCAGTGTACAAGTGGTTAATTCATTTTAAGAAGGGAGGAGACAATGTTGAAAATGAGGCCTGCAGCAGCAAACCATCCACATCGATTTGCAAGGAAAAATTAATCCTGTCCATGTCCTAATTGAAAAAAAAAAATAATGGGAAAACAACCAACAAAACAGACATCTCAATTGGTTAATCTTACACAATCCTGAGTGATAAATTACAGTTCAGCAAACTTTCTGCTTGATGGGGGCCAAAACTTTTGAGCCCAGATCAGCTGTTCCAAATCTCTATGTGTGTCTCTCCCTATGCTGGGATGGGGCAACAAAGTTCTAGTCATTCTTCAAGTCTCAGCTCTAGCAAAATACCCACTCATAAATGCTGGATGTTAACAGGATACAGAGAAATCATAGTTATATAACTAAACCAGCAAGAGGAGGATGATCATCAGGTTAGGTAAACAGATTTTCATATTCTTTATCTTACAGTAATAGATGTTCAGGAAAGGTGGACAGCTGCATATGCAAATAAAAAGCAACATTCTTACCAGACAGTCTCGGAACCATAGTAGTTTACTGTCCCAAAAAGTCAGCCACCGTCACCACAACCAAAGTTTTTTTTTTTCCCCATAACCGGCTGTGCACTATCAAGATGTAAAAAGAAAAAGAAATTACTCTGTCCAAGATTACCGCCAACAGCTACTACAGTACTAGACCTTTGTGTTTTATTTACAGAGCTCCCTACAGATAAATGATAGAATTGCATAATGAGTATACAAATGCCTTTTTCTAGAATAGATCTTAAAAGCTGTTTATATAAAAATGCCTTCTGGCTGAATTACATAAATGCACAGTGTGCTGACAGTCAGGAGAGACAGTAACACAGAAGGGCTTTGATGGCTTCTAATGGATTCAATCCTGAGAACCTTGAAAAAGGTAGAAGAAGCTAAAATACTTGAGGAAGGTTTGAATCTCTCTCTCCATGTAGTCCTACAGTTTGAAGAATAGCAGGATATGTGTATAGTAGTCTTCCATTTATAAGAGAACATGGTGCTTTTAAAAATTCCCACTTCAATACATAAGACGAATAGATGGCTTGGAGAGGTGTAATGCTACAGAATACATCCATGGGGGTAAAATCATATTATTTTGAAATTGTAATCCAACAAAGACTGTAAACAGGGATTTTATACAATTTCACATTTTTATGGGAAACTTTTTAATAAAGTTGTGCATTTATTTGTAAGGGGAAAACTGAGAAACATAGTTTTTTAAAATAAAAATTGCTACCTTAGAATGGGGTTTATGATGTAGAAAAATGTTAAGCTTTACTTTCACTGGTAATTATAAATTCTTAACCTTCTTTTTTGTGTTTCTTTCATTGAAAAATCTTTTACCTGCCTGAATTAATCTGAGGATCATGAATACATCATCTGAAGTAGTCAAATAATTGCAGTTCTCACACTTCCTACTATAGACATTGTGTGGTTGAGGCTGATGTTAACGCAACCAAGAAAAAGTCATCATAATTATAATAAAATAATACCACCAAGACCATCTTTTATTAAGTCATGCTGTACAAACACAATCTGCATACAGATCCAAGCACAACAGGATGCGATTGATTTGGCACCACTGGCTGTCCCACTACACAGTGCTGCCCACAGTCTTTGAGATCATCAGTATAGCCAACGTTAATGCACATGGTTTGCAATGCAAAACAGCTAACCACAGTTTGGCTTGACAAGCCATGAATTGTCAGTAATGAGCACAAGCTTTCAAGGTCTAAAAAATGACGACAGCTTCATCCTCTTATGTAGGAAGCTCTTGCAAAAAGAAACATATGAAAGGAGGGGCAGCGTGATGAAAGCATGCAAGCTTGAATGGTAGTGTCTGGAAAGCTCATAACTCACATGGCTTAATCATGTGTTTCCCATTTGTAGGAACACGTGCACATGCTATATGCAATGGAGTCACAAGGTGGGCCCCCAGACAAGCCTAGATGGCTCTTCTAAATCAATCAAAAGGGTGAACATATA
>NW_007727341.1:733896-736253 GCF_000696425.1 Galeopterus variegatus
AAAGGAGGGGCAGCGTGATGAAAGCATGCAAGCTTGAATGGTAGTGTCTGGAAAGCTCATAACTCACATGGCTTAATCATGTGTTTCCCATTTGTAGGAACACGTGCACATGCTATATGCAATGGAGTCACAAGGTGGGCCCCCAGACAAGCCTAGATGGCTCTTCTAAATCAATCAAAAGGGTGAACATATAATAAAAAATCAATTAGGCAAGGTTTTAAAGATTTTCAAGATTCAAGAGTAAAAATCACCCATTGAAAAATGCTTGCTAACAACAGGTGATAACGCCAACATATGTCAGAAGATAACAATACCACCACATCTGGTCATTGCTTTCCACTGGCCCCAGGATTCATTGCCAAAGGTCAGAATTCTGAGGGGAATGGAAGGGCACCAGAAGCAAGAAATCTAATCAGGCATTCATTTACCCTATGGACTCTCGAAATGGAAGGAATCCAAGCAAATTCAAGTAATAACAGCAAGAAAGCATTTATGTGTCTTTTAAGTATTACATGTAAGCATCTTACATGCTAACCATTGGCATACAATCTATTTCCCTTGAAGAACACAGGCATCCTACTCTGCATCAAACTGGTAAGTGATGGCTGGAATCCCTTACAATTCTGCACTCCTATTTCAATCTCTGACTCAGTTTCCCGTTTCTTCCTTCAGGGATCAGAACACTACTGTTATCAAATGATTTTCATTTTGAATATGTTTTCATAAGAACACTAAGTTCTCTTCCAAATGATAAAAGAAAGAAAATAAGTACATAAATGTCGAGCGGTCTCTCGAGTCCACCTTTTTAAACAAATTCATTCAGAAACCTTTCCTGGCAACACGAGTCAGTTTAAGAACTATCAGAAACTATAATTCAGAAAGATAACCAAGTCACCAATCATTTATGCAAATATTCTATCATCAGTACTCTATAGTTGATGAATCAGAAATCATGCTAAAACGTGTTTTTAACCATGCACTTTAAAGGATTCAGATTTTCAACAAAAATGCTTTCAACAAATGAATTTTGTCCTAATAATTGCAGCTTCAGTCTAATGCATAAGCCATAAAAACAATTTATCTGCTGAACAGTGCGGTCAGCTTCTGTAAAGAATGTAGTTTCTATGCTGAATATGATCTTTCCACAGTTAAATAAACACTTGATTCAATGAAATTACTGGCTGTTCTCTTGGTGGTCTGTGTTCATGTGTATTTCTCTGACTGTTATGTCTCCATCTCATCCATTTTGCCTATTGTTCAAAAGAGTCATTTCATGCATCAAGAATACCATGATGCTTCTGAGATGGGTTGTGTTCATTATGGCTGATATGCTTTAAAAACTACCATATCATCACTACCAAGAAAAGCCTGAATAACCACATGCATAATTTTGCAATAAGTTTTGTAGCTTCATTTATATAAGAAAAAATAATTGTACCAACTCAAACTAATAGTTTTCACAAGAAGGCTTTTTGGACTTTGGAACCAAACAGATATTTGTGATAAGAGCTACTTGTCTGGATACTCCCCAAGGAACAGTGTATTTTCCAACCTTAAACGGATTATTTATGGGCACAGAAAATTACAATTCTGGAAACAAAATTATGTAAGATTACGAATTCATGGAATGCATGTTTTTGGTTGTTTTTTCTTTTTTCAATTAACTTGAAATTTACCTTGAAAGCAATCACACACTGGTTTAAAGAATCTTGTAGCATACAATTAAGTATGAATTTCAGTAATTTATTATAAGATAAATAAAGGCACTGTTTTAAGATATCCTTGAAAGCAATCACACACTGGTTTAAAGAATCTTGTAGCAAACAATTAAGTATGAATTTCAGTAATTTATTATAAGATAAATAAAGGCACTGTTTTAAGATATTCTAGGAATGGTGTAATTATCCTAGTATTAAAAAAATAAAGTATTTTATTTCAAGATGCCCAAAATCATGAAATTGAAAACTAATGTGTCGATATATTCAGAGTTAAGTTTTAATTACATTTCCTAAATTTTAACATTAAAATTCAATTAAAGCAGCAATACTTCTAGAAGAATAGAATGAAAGCTAAACTAGTCATTCTCCAATGCAGAAGTAGGCTTGCAGTACCACAGTAACTTTGTGATGTATTTTTCAAAAGACCTTTCAACTCGACCTACTAAGTAGTTTTAGGAACTTAATCCATGCCCTGGAACCCTTCTATCAGAAAATATCAAAGCCTATCCAGCTTGCACCCTGATTCTATCTTTGCATCATCTTTCCTATAGTCCACTGCAAAGCATCAGCCTTGAAAATTCTGTGATACGGGCCGGCCCAGTGGCGCACTGGAGAGTGTGCCGCTTGGGAGTGCGGCGG
>NW_007727341.1:736804-739544 GCF_000696425.1 Galeopterus variegatus
AAAAAAAAAAAAATTCTGTGATAGGACTTGCCTCACCCATGTTAGTAATTTATATTTGAAGATGCTTACTGGTGAAGGTAAGATTAATAGTACCAATTATTTAATGCATTGCAATTTTTCTTCAAATATTACCCAAAATATTTTACATTTCTATCAGACAGTTTTATACTTAATTAGGATAGTGAGGTTACATTTTAGAATAATATATTCTGATCAAGCAAGACTCGTCTGGTCTTTAAAAGTGATCTAAGTTCCTGGCAGAGAAATATATTGGAGTCATATGCTCACATTTTTTCCTGATAGCAAATATGATTAAAGAAGTTTCAAGACCCTTGGAGGGTTTTGAATTATAACTTCTTACAGAGCAAAACCTGATTTATCTGACTGTACCAAGCTAGTGGGTGTTCTTAAATGCAAAGAATAGAACTCTGGGCAATTTAGGCAGGGAGAGTATTAATTAGAAGACTGGAGAACAAAGCTCACAAGCAGTTAAGAATAGAAAGAAGATATTCAAGTTTTATCAAAAATCAGACATCAGTAAGTGTCTGGCAAGGAAGCCTCCACTGCTAAATACTGAGCATTGGCTTTGCTGCCACTGGTACCTGTGTGTTTCTACAACCACTACTCCACAAGAATGAACTCTTAACTGTACCTCCTTGTTAACATCTGCTCCTGATTCAAAACAGCAGATAAGAATATCTAATTGGCTGCAAATAAGTCTTATCTTCATCTCTGGTTGCTGGAGCTTCAAAAAAGTGAGTGTCTGGACCTTTCCATTCTTTTTCGGAAAGTATAGCAGTTAGGATGAACTAAACTATACTGTGCCAACAAAACGTTCTCAAAATGTCAGTGGTTAAAAGAAAAAAAACACAACCACTTTATCTTTCACTCTCTTTAAATGTCCCATTGTACATNTCTGGCAAGGAAGCCTCCACTGCTAAATACTGAGCATTGGCTTTGCTGCCACTGGTACCTGGGTGTTTCTACTACTCCACAAGAATGAACTCTTAACTGTACCTCCTTGTTAACATCTGCTCCTGATTCAAAACAGCAGATAAGAATATCCAATTGGCTGCAAATAAGTCTTATCTTCATCTCTGGTTGCTAGAGCTTCAAAAAAGTGAGTGTCTGGACCTTTCCATTCTTTTTCGGAAAGTACAGCAGTTAGGATGAACTAAACTATACTGTACCAACAAAACATTCTCAAAATGTCAGTGTTTAAAAGAAAAAAAACACAACCACTTTATCTTTCACTCTCTTTAAATGTCCCATTGTACATCAGCTAAGGACTTTGCTACATGCTGTGTTCACTCCAGTGGAGACAGTTGCTGCATCTAGTTGCCATGTCAGAAAGTCCTAGAGTAAAGATCCTCAAAGTGGAGCCTAGGGGTTCCTGCATATCTGCAAGTTGAAACCTAATTTCATAATAATATTAAGACATTATTCACATATTTTTACATTTCATTTAGATGATATAGTAACATATTTCATAATAATAATTACAATAATATATTGATGATAATAATACCCCATAATAACAACTATAATAATACATATAAATGATAATAATATCTCTTACAGAAATTTATAGTTATAAATTACACTCACAGAAATGATCTCATCTGATTATCATATACTTGAGAGGTAAGTATCAAGATCTACCCACACACACATAAACCTTTCAGATACTGAGACTAAAAACTTATTTAAGTACAAGTTATAGTGAACTAACTACACTTTTTNTTTTTAACTTCGATTTTGTTCATCTATCCATAATATTTTTAATGCTGCCCCTCTTTCTAAGAACTCACTTCTCCCTTTTTAGCTTGGGTTTTCCTTCAATAACATGAACATATTTTAAAATTTAGCTCAAAAGTCATTGCCTTTCACTAGGTTATTTGCTCTTATTTGTGAATTTTGCAAATTCTTTATATATTCTGGATACAAGTCTTCTATCAGATATAAGATTTGCAAATATGTTCTCCTAGTCTATGGTTTGGCTTTTCATTCTCTTTACAGTGTCTTTCAAAGAGCAGACATTCTAAATTTTAATAAAGTCCAATGTTTCAATTTGGTCTTTCAGAATTATGCTTTTGATATCATATCTAAGAGAACTTGCCATTCAGTCTCTCACCAGTAAGCATGATATTCTATGTTTCTTCATAGATGACATTTATCCTTTTTAGAAAAGTCTCTTCACTGCCTAGTTTCATTAAGGTTTTCATAAAATAAAGGATATTGGGTTTTGTCAAATGCTTCTTCAATGGGTTTAGAAATGAGCACGTGATTTTTCTTTTTTAGATTGTTAATACGATGAATTACATTGAATGTTTTGTGTGTATAAAAGGTAAATGGCTTAAAATAACACACTTTTCTTATCTTGCAGCCTGTAGAGCTAGGGCTGAAATCAAGGTGTGAGCGGGGCTGCATCCCCTTCTAGACACACTGGGGAGAATCCACTTCAGACTCAAGCAGGTTGTTGGCAGAATTCAGTTGCATGTGGTTCTAAGACTGAGATCTTCATTTCCTTGCTGGTGTCAGCTGCGGGCCACCCTTGGCTTGCAGAGTCCTCTTTCGGTTTGCTGCATCCAGGCCCCTACCTTGGGAAACCAGCCATGGATCCCTGAGTCCTTCTCAATCTACACTACCACATCTCTTCTGCCTGAGCCTAGTATTTTTCTTGCTCGCTCTCATTCTCTTACTAATTAATGAAATGGAGTTTTTCAGAGGCTACGTGACA
>NW_007727341.1:740448-742053 GCF_000696425.1 Galeopterus variegatus
AGTCTTTTTACTGTTTTCTTTTTGAAAAAAATATAGTTATTTTTTTATATAAAAATGCTGTTGACATTCATATGTAATGGGTTTATTTTGCTATTTAAATTATTTATTATTAAATATTTTTAAATTTTCTGTTTTAAGTTCCAATACAGTAAATATCAATAGGTATAACCAACATAAACCATATCTTTTTAGAATCCTCAAAAATTCTTAAGAGTGTAAAGAGATCCTGGGAGGAAAAAAAGGTTAAGAATTGTTCTAGTTGGTTCCACACCAGCAATGGGATAATCAGGCTTGAAAACCTCACCCCTGCTCCTCCCATATCACTGGTCAAAGTAGTCATGGACCCAATGAACCACAAGGTGGTCAGGTAATTCTATCCTATGAGGCAGAGATCTGGAAATACTAAAATAACAGCATTGATGATCACCACAGATGCCACACTTTGCCTCTACCAAGACTCACACTGAGTGGAATTCCCCCAAAGAAAAGCATACAGGAGGATGGGAAGCTAAAACTATAACAAAAGCCCACCACATACTCTATAGTTCATCCGAATGTACTTCATTACTCACAAAACTCTACCTTGCAGTTCCTCCAATCAGAACAAAGTACTTAAAAATGTCTGCATACAAGAAAGTCATGACATATCCCTCACATAATTATTTTGATCCTTGTAGGTTGCAAGCCCCAGATGATTCTCCTAAATATATTTTATTTTTCCATTTCCTGATTATGACCAGAATCAATCTATCCCAATATCTATGTAAAGAAGAGATTGGATTGCATGATACATATTTATATGACACATACAAATAGCTCTCAATAAATCAGTAGCTGAGGATTGAAGAGCAGAATTTTAGTATTATGTTCTAAAAATCAAAATGTGAGGTTTGCATATTGCACTTCTAGTTGGTGCTGTTGCAGGATCATTATTTTCCATATTTCAATAAGTCTACTTCAATTTGTAGGGCTTCATTGCTGCTTAATGAAAAAATATTTTCTGAATTTTTATGTTGGGGATGGTTATAAAGATACAATGTGTCACTTAACATAAACAAAACCCTTTAATACAGCAACATTTTAGCATAATTAATATTGCACGTCTCAGATGAAGCCATAAACATTGCATTATTAAAGTTATTGAAGAGTACAGCCTGTGACAAATTATTGTTAATTCCCAATGTTGTCAGTTTCCTTGTCTCCTTTTAATTGGCTAGTTTTAATCTGCTTTCTATGGGAAAATCAGATAATTCAGCTTCAAGAACTGTATTTGAAAGAGTCAACAAGCTGTGATTGAAGCCTGAGTTTTTCTATGAGTCATGCGCATGAGCTACCATATATATATACATCATATACATTATGGCATCTATGTGGGGGAAGTAAAAATACTTTTTTGCTTAATTCTTTTCTTCCTGGATGTTGGCTATGCCATAAATAGTTGAAATTAAGTGATAAGTAGTTTTTAGGTAAGTTAGATTTTACTAAATTTGGAAAGACACATTACTCAATTTTGAGAGAAGAGAATTACAAAAGCATACACAAGTAGACAACCAACAGAGTGGGAGAAAATATTTGCAAAATACGCATCCGACAAAGGACTAATAT
>NW_007727341.1:743394-753871 GCF_000696425.1 Galeopterus variegatus
AAAAAAAAATTATATAAATGAAATTGCAGCATAAGGTCTTTTGCATCCAGCTTGCTTCACATAATAACATAGTGCTTTTGAGAGTTATCTGTATTGATAGTTCAGTCCTTTTTTATTGCTGAGCAGTATGTCATTGTATATGTATACATGACAAAAGCAGAGCAACAATTGAGTTCTGTTCTGGTTTTTGGCTTTTACGAAAATGGCTACTCTAAATATTTGCATATAAACCTTTGTGTGGACAAAAATTCCATTACTGTTGGGAAAACGCCCAAGAGCAGTAATGCTGGCTCATATAGGACGTGTATGTTTAATTTTATCAGACATTGCCAAAACGTTTTCCAATCTGAATGAACCATTTTTGCACTCCCACAGTAATGTGTAAAAGTTCCAGTTGCTTCACATGGTTGCCAACACAGGGATCAGCAGATTTTTTCATTTTAGCCACTCAAGTGTGTGTTTAGTAGCATCTCATTGCATGTTTAATTTTCATTTCCCTAGTAAGCAAGTTAAGAATATGTCATGTGTTTATGTGCCATCCTTATATCATCATTGGTGAAATATCTGTCCAAATATTTTGCCTAATGTTTTGTTGAGTTGTCCGTCTTCTTATCGTTGAGTTATAAGAGTCTTTTATATATTCTGAACACGAATCTTTTATCAGGTCCATTTTTTTTAATACTTCTACTTTCTCCATTCTTTGGCTTTCCTTTTCTTTTACTTAATAATGCCTTTTGGAGAATAAAAAGTTCAATGTTTCTTCTGCGTCCTACTTAAGAAAGCTTTTGCCAAAGCCGAAGTTAAGATTTTCTCCCAGAATTATTTTTAGATGTTGTATGATTTTAGCTACTACATATAGGTCTATGATGGCTTATGAATTAATGTTTGCATATGCTGTGAAGTTGGAGTCAAGGTTTATATTTTTCATATGGATATCAACTGTTCATCAATTGAAAAGATTTCAGTTCATCATCTAATTACCTTGGTAATTTTCTTGACAACTGATTAACTATATATTTATGAGGGCCTATTTCTGGACTTTCTTTTCTATTCCACTAATTTATATGTCTATATTTATGTCAAAATCACACTGTATAGAGGACTGCAGGTTTACATTAAGCCTTAAAATCAGATTATGTATGTCTTCCAACTCTGTTCTACTTTTTTTCAAATTGCTTTGGCTATTCAATTTTTTAAATTTTTTTGGGGGGGGGGTGTTGCATTTCCATAATAATTTTATAAGTGGCTTACCAGTTTCCACAGAAAATCCTGCAGTAATTTTGAGTGGAATTACACTGAATCTATAGATCAATTGCTGGAACACAGAAATAATATTGAGTCTTTCAATTCACAATCTGTTCAGGACTTTTCTAATTTTTTTTCATCAATGCTTTGTGGTTTTCTGTGTTCAGATATTACATATATTCTGTTAAATTTATTCATATGTATTTGATATTTTCTGATTCTATTGTACATGGCGGTTTTTAAAATTTCCATTACAGATTGCTTGTTGCTAGCATATAGAAATATGATTTTTATACACTGGCCTTCCATATTACAACCTTGGTAAACTCATTTGTTAGTTTGAGTAGATTTTTGATAATTCTGTAAGATTTTCCACAAAAACAATCATGTTAGAGAGTTCTTATGCTTCCTTTTTAAGCTCTATTAATTTATTTTAGACTTACTGGATGGGCTAGAATATCCTGAACAATGTTAAATAAGAGTGGTGGGAGAGAGCGAACATACTTACTTGCTCCTGAACTTAGAGGAAGAGCATCTCACCATATTAGAGGATGTTAACCATACATTTTGGAGTGATGCCCTTTGTCAGTTTGCAGAAGTTCCCTTCTATTTCTAGTTTGCTTAGATTTTTTATCATTACTAGGTACTGAATTTTGTCAAACACTTTGAAAAAAATCTGTTAATATACTGAATTGCAATGCTTGATTTTTCAAATATTTAAGCAACATTGTATTCATAGGATAAATTCCACAAAGCATTAAACTTTTTATTTATTGCTATATTGATTCATTAATTTTTTGAAACATAATTGATTATATATATTTATTGGGTACAGAGGAACCTATTAATACTTGTGTACAGTGTGTGATGATCAAATCAGGATAATCAGTATATTCATCATTTGAAAACAATTCACTAAATTTTTGAAAAAGAGTTTTGCATCTATGTGCATGAGAAGTACTGGTTTGCAGTTTTTTGTTTGTGTGTGTGTGTTTATAATGATTTTTTATTTTACTCTCATAAAATGTGTTGGGAGGCATTCTGTCCTATTCTATTTTCTGGTAAAGTCTGTGTAGATTTGACATTATGTCTTCTTTATTGGTTGGTAGAATTCACCAGTGAAGATATCTGGACTTAGAGTTTGTTTATTTGTTTTGTTAGTTTGTTTTGTGGAAAGCTTTTACATTATTCAATTTCTTTAATCAATGCAGATTGCATATGTTATCTATTTGGAAGGGGAGTGAGGTTGCTAGAAAGAGAAAGATATCAGAAAAAATAAATAACATATTTCTAAATAGCCCGAGTTTCAAAGAAGAGATTAAAAAGAAAATGAGAAATTGTTCAAACTCAATGAAAATACACATCATCACAGCTTGTGGAATACAGCTAAAACAGTGTTTAGAGAGAAATACACTTTAAATATGTCACTCCACTGTCTTCTAGCTTGCATAGTTTATTTTAAAAAATCTGCTGTCCTTATCTTTATCACGCTGTATATAATGTGCTTTTTTTCCTCAACTTTTTTTTTTTTTGTCTTTTTTTGTCTTTTTCCGTGTCTGGCAACGGATCGCAACCCTCAGTGTTGCCCCCGTACCGGACCGGGGACCGGCAACGGGATTGCAACCCTCGGTGCTGCTCCCGCACCTCGCTCAGCCAGTGAGCGGGAACTGGTCTGTATGTGGGATCCGAACCCTCAGGCGGGAGCGCCGCCGCACTTCCCAAGTGGCGCACTATCCAGTGCGCCACCGGGCCGGCCCTCCTCAACTTTTTAAAAAATTATCCGTCACTGGCTTTCAACAATTTTATTTTTATGTGCTTTGGTGTGTGCTTTCTTTATGTTACTTCTGCTTTGCGTTCATCAAACTTACTAGGTTTTTGAGTTTATACTTCTCATTAAACTTGGACAAAATTCTACCAGTACTTCATGATTTTTTTTTCTGCTAAGCCCCCTGATTTTCTGGAAATCCAATTACATGTATTTCATATCCATTGATATTTTCCCACAGCTCAATGATTCTTTTTCATTTTCTTTTCAGTATTTTTTCTCTGCTTCATTTTTATGTGTTTTCTAGTTCAATGTCTTCAATTCACTAAAGATTTCTTCTAACTGTTTGTCTATTATTAATCATATTCAGTGTATTTTTCACTTTTGATACTGTATTTTTATATAGAGTCTGATTTGCATATTTTCTTATATCTTTTATTTTTCTCCTCGTGTTAATGTTTTCTTCTATGTTCTTGAATATGTATGTAGAGTGTACTTACAATACCTGTTTCCAATTCTTGTTTCTTACTCCTCAATTCATTGTCATCTGAATCCATTTCTATTGATTGCTATTTCTCCTGCTTATCGGTCATATTTTGCTATTTTCTTACATATTTAGCAAGTTTTTATTTATGTAAAATATTGAAATTAGCACAATTTTAGTTTGGGAATTTTTGGTTTAATCCTTCCAATTTTGTAGGACTTTGTTCTAGGATTCAGTTAAGTCATTTGGATTACACTTGATTATTTTGACAAATACTTCTAAAATTCATTAGGGCAAGTCCAGAAGAGCCTTTGATCTAGTGCTAATTTTGCCATATTACTGAGGTAATACATTTCTGAGAACTCTCCCCAGTGCTCCATATAATAGATTTTTCTACTCTTACTGATAATAATAAAACTATTCTCTTCCTTGTGTGAACTCTTGGGATTGTTGTACATACTGCTTTTCACTGTTCATTTCCTCCCTTCCCTAGTTTCCTCACATCATGCACAGATTGATACTCTACCAAAACTTAAATAAACCCTTCTGCAATTCTCCAGAGCTCTTTCTTCACAAAGCATCTTCCTCTATGCCGTTTTGCTTTTTAAAATCAGGCTGCCTTGTCCTTCCTGAACTCTGAAATCTTTCTCTTTTATTTAGAAATACTGTAAGCCTGGTTGGGCTCTCTCTCCCTGCATTGTGTTTTAAAATTCCCTTTAGGTGTTAAGCTTGGGTAAACACAGAATGAATCCTATCTCTGTTATTCTATCACAGTTGGAAGTCTATTAAATATTAACCACTCAAAATAGTCAAAGTCAGGTTTGCTTCTATAAAGAACACATATTTTCAGTGGTTAGTTTCTGTTGCTGATGGAAATTATAACTGGAACATTATATATTTAAAATGCTACTAAAGGAAATTGAAATCAGCATAAAAATTTATGTGTTGTATCAAGATGATCCATCAAATGATCACACAGTATATTTAAATGTTGCATAAGGTGAAATTATGTATCTTTTGATGTGATATAAAATAAAGTGCACAATATCACTTGTAAAGTATTCTTGTTAAAAATACTTAACATGAATGTAATCAAGTTTCTAAAAAATAAAGTTTTAGAACTGTTTTAGATTCACAGCAAAGCTGTGCAGAAAGTACTGTTCCCATATACTTCCTGCCCCCAAACACACATAGTGTCCCCCACTATCAACATCCCCCACCAGAGCAGTACTCTTGTTACAAATGATGAATCTATAATGAGGCATCATTATCACCCAAGTCCATTAGGGTTCACTCTTGGTGTTGTATATGTTATGGGTTTGGACAAATGTATAATGACATGTATTCACCATTGTAATATCATACAGAGTGGCTTTGCTGTCCTAAAATCCCTCTCTGCTCTACCTACCCATTCCTTCCTCTCCCCAAATCCTGGCAACCCCTGATCATTCTATTTTCTTCATAGTTTTGCCTTTATCAGAATGCAGAATGGCATATAGTTGGAATCATTTAGTATGTACCCTTTTCAGATTGACTTCTTTCACTTAATAATAGACATTTAAGGTTCCCCCATGTCTTTTCATGACTTTTTAGCTCATTTCTTTTTGGTAATGAACAATATTCTGTTTTATGGATGTACCACAGTCTATTTATTCATCTACTAAAGGGCATCTTAGTTCCTCCCAAACATTGGCAATTATGAATAAAGCTGCTTAAAAATCCACGTGCAGGCTATTGTGCAAACATAAGTTTTCAACTCCTTTGGGTAAATACCAGGGATCATGATTGCTGGGTCTTATGGAAAGAGATGTTCAGTTTTGTAAGAAACTGCCAAGCTGTCTTCCAAAGTGGTTATAATCACGTTCTTATATGGAGCTTTCAGTTTCTGAAAATATAGGTGATAAAACAACATATTTACTTTTAAATGGCTTATAAAATAAATGTAGGTAAGGCAAATATGGCACACTATTAGCAACTACTGTGTTTAGGTGGTAGGTATATAGGTGATATATTCTTCCAGTATTTCTGTATGGCTGCATGTTTGAAAATTTTTATAATTTAAAAAATAAAAAAGCTCAGAAGTCCTCTGGAACAACTCTAATATTTTTTATGCCATTTAGCATATAAAATCATCCCTTATATGTGTATCAAAAGGCTAACCAGGCATTTCCTAATAGAATGCCGCTATATGAAGAGGTATGTAAACTGTAATCACACCATAAAGTTAGCATCAAGGAATGCCGTATTCTGCTTATGCACTGGTAGATTTCTTAGCTCCTCAAACAAAATATATATTATTGTTTTAATGTGAAATTTGCCGATACATTTTATTAAACAGTGCTACTTTTGTAAAACTTATTTTTATAAGCTGCTTTTAGCATATAGGTAATTCTGGGAAAACAGAATAGTCATTGGCACATGTCTTCCACAATAAATTGTTCTACCTTTTCCAAATACAACAAATTCATCTGTAAATTGGAAATCGATCTCTGTATCTCAGTGTATTAATAAGCATCATAGTAAAGTTTTATCTACATGCTCTGAATGTTAGAGGCTTACCAAAATCTCTTTACCATATAACTGAGTCGAGAACAACTTTTTAAACCCACTATAAAGGTGATTATTTTTCTCAATGTATACTTTTCTTTATTCTTAATTTTTAAGATAATGAGTTACAAACTATGCATATAAATTCTAGACACAATTTTTGGTACTCACTGTACCAATTCTTGACACTACAGATGCCATACCAATCAGACATGTCCAGGAATAAGGAGGAAAGACTGGGAAACAAACTACTTCAATTATGGTAATTCTTACTCATTAATGAACTGTTCATTTACATATATATCTATGTAGTCCCTTCCACTTCATGTGATCTCTTTTGTAGTTATCTTATTCATTTCTATTCTTCCAGTACCCACCCAGCTTTTGTGCTCATGCAGTTCTGACATGAACAATTCCATAAACGGTTGGTGAATCAACAAATTAAGGAACAAATGAAAACAAACAAACAAAAACAAAGCCTATGGTTGGAGCTTTAACATGAGGGTATGGGTAAAAATAGAACCTTTGCTTTAACAATTTTATTCTGCAATGTGTGTGTGTGTGAGTGTGTGGCAACAATAATATTGAAGGGGACGATAAGATAGAAGAACATAGCAAAAAATTAGAAAAAGCTAAAAAATTGTATCTTTAATACTCTCATATTCTGTTTTTTGACAAAAGCAATAAAGTTACTTCTACAGAAACCAGATCTTTACTAAGTTTGTGATTAAAATTGGGGCACCCTGGAGGTGTAGATAGAACACCACTTCAACATTCAGTAGAAGTATCCAACGTGATTACATAACAGCCTCTGAGAGTTCAGTGTTACCTCATTCTATATGAATTGAAAAAAGCATTTAAAATCACATACTGATTTCATTAGTCTAACACATTTTTTCCCCTTGTTCTCAATCTAAGGCTCACCTCTGGAGCTCTTGGTGGCCACAAATTAGTTTCTGCTCTCAATTCATTTACACTCTGACACACACTGTGGGTACCTTGGTTTTTGTCCCCAAAGAGAAGAACTGGTGTCGATGGATTCTGAAGCATCCAAACTTGTACCAATCCCTACACGCTCTCAATAACATCCTGGAAATCTGGTCGACCTATATGGATTTGAACCCCTTCTGTAGTGAGGAACTCAGTACCTCACAAGCAGCTATAATATTTTAGAGTGTCCAATTGTTAGAAACTTCTTCTGGAGGAGGACATAAAACTCAGAGAGCTGAATAAGGAGTTTATAATCAGACTGCTCTATGCAATCAGCACCAAAATCCAGGAGTCTGACTCCAAGTGGAGCGTGAGCACTCTATTTACCATTTATGGATCCCTGGTTACAACTACACCTGATGGGAAGACAGGGCTCATAATATTAGTTTATAATACTAGTAATATCTCCTGTTTAATATACATAGAAGTAAATATCTTCACCATTTCAGGAAAGCATATACACTTGTACATTTGTTAGAGGTTTTGGTCACTCAGCTTTAATTTTCTCAATACACACATTCACTTTTGACATGTGCTATGGATTGAATGTTCCCCCCAAACTCAGTGAAGCTTAAATTATGTCCCTCAAAGTTCTAGGTATTAGAAAATAGGCCCCCACTGTGACAGTGTTGAAAGAATTGGAAATTCTATTGTGATGACTGAAAGTTGGGGCCTTGAAGAGGTGACTAGGTTGTAGGACCATGCTGTAATGAGTGGATTAATAATGGTGGTCAGAGGCATGGTTCTGCGGGCTTTAAAAAGAGAGCATGTGAGAGTCTCTCTCTCTGCCATGTGAGACCCCTGCGTTGATGTAAAGCCACCAACAAATAAGACCTTCACCAGATATGTTTCCCTGGATTTTGTACTTCCCAGCCTCCCAAACTGTAAGCAATAAATTTTGCTTTCTTACAAATCACCCAGGTTCAAGTATTGTGTTATAAGCAACAGAAACTGAATAATACAGTATGCTTCTTCAAACTGCACCCAAGAGACTATAAAGTATAATGTACTGACAGTAAAATCAAATTTTGATGATGTTTTCTATTTGAGCATAATATAGACATTTAAATACTAATTTCCTCAAGCAAAAGACTTGACGTTTGGGCCGGCCCGGTGGCGCACTGCTACAGTGCGCCGCGTGGGAGTGCGGCGGTGCTCCCGCCGAGGGTTTGGATCCCACATACAGACCGGTTCCCGCTCACTGGCTGAGCGGGGGGCGGGCGCGACACCGAGGGTTGTGATCCATTGCCGGACACGAAAAAAGACAAAAAGGAAAAAAAAAAAAAGACTTGACGTTTTATTCAATATTTTTTAATACGTTCATCTGTTCCTTCCTTTTTTCTTTCATTCAGTTATTTAATGTATTTTTTTTAGAAATTCAGCACATAGGATACAATACTGAATACTCCCTATCTTTATGGAACTTATAGTCAAGTGAAGAATACAGATATGTAAATATATAATGTCTCTTAAAAAGGCAAAAGGGAAGAAAATTGCTTGGAGTTTCACACTCATATTTTTAACTATCACACAAATAAGCAGTAGAAAATAAGCATTAGAAAAAACTGGTGCTTAGGCAGGAGGATGTCAGTATCATTTCAGCATTAAAAGTGAAGTTGAATTTTTGAACAACTGAATGATGAATCAAAATTCCAAATTTTGAAGTCAAACTTTCTACAACAGAATTATCTCATATATTGAAAACTGTAAAATAGTAGTTCTCAAAGTGTGAGTTGCAGGGTCCTCTAGGGGTCACTGAGAAACTTTTCGTTGGGTCTCTAAAGATCAAAACTATTTTCAGAACAATATTAAGATGTCATTTGCCTTTTTCATTCTCAATCCCTCATGAATGTACAGTGGAATTTCCAGAGGCTACCTGTTGTATAATATCACAACAGTTTGAATACAAAGCAGATAAAAGAATCCAGAAGTCTTCAAATGAGCCAGACACTGAAGAGATCTGTAAAAATATACAGGGGTGATATTCTTCTATTTTAGTTTTAATAAATATTTTTTTTATAAATATACCTTATTTATATTAACATGTATGGGTTTATTGTTTTTTAAATAAATTATTAAACAAACAATTTAAGAATTTCTGTTTTAATTTAGAAAATGATGAACAGTGATATATATATATGTAATTCACATAGTCAAGCTCTTTTTGGTCCTCTATAAATTCTAGGAGTGTAAAGGAATCCTGGGACCTAAAGGTTTGAGGAGCAATGGTGTAAAATGCAAAAAAATGAAAACATGTAGGACCTTTTAATCTTTGCCACTGTAACTTTTATTCCTGAGAACATCCATAAAGTATAAAATTTAATTCTAAAATGAGACCCTTTGTTGAATTAATATGTAGATATTATTGTAATTGTAATGGCTAGGTCATTAAAAATATGAAAATATAAACTCATGAAATTTAAAGAGCCCTGAAGATTTCAGAAGTCAGCACACTCAGTATACTAATGAGGAAGCCAAGGTCGAGGCTGATTGCATGGTCTGCCATAAATCAAACAGCTAGCTAATGCAAAACTAAATCAGGAGCCTAGTTCTACCAACCCACACTCTTCAAATGTTATGACTTTTATAAAATATTCTTTTATTCAAAAATCAACTAAATTATTATATCATTTTTTTAAGTCTAAACCTTTTATTTGGGTCTCTATTTATAAACCAGGAAAAAGAAAATCACTAAAAAATTTTAAACAAAGCTGTAAATATTCTTGTTATAGAACCTGCATATTTCACTTAGTAGACAGCCTTCCTTTGTACATTTTCTACCAACATATACAGTGAGAGACAACAGATCTTCACAAAACTCCTCAGAAGGACTGATGATGGCATGGATGGATGTGTGCCCTACTATTTTTTACTTAAAATCTGAAAATGAAAAACATGATGACCAACAAAACAGTGGTACAGTTCAAGCTAAAAATTTTAGAAACCATAACAATCGTTGACTAATTGTTCAATATCCACTTATACACATATATACCACCATGTAACAACTGATTAATGTTTTTCCATGTTTGATTGTTTCATTCTTCCTAACTAGAATTTCAACAATGCTATGGGGGGTGAGGGAAAGTGACAGAAAAAACAGATAAACTAAGTTGACAACAGCACATTGACATCTGAGACGTTAACAGTTTTCGAATCTGTGGTTTATTGACATTTGTGGTTTTTAGAGTTGCCTGAAAAGTGATCAATGAGGGAACATAAATTCTGAGTTTATATTGTCACAGCTAAGAAGCCATACAATAATTTCTCCACGCTATTAATATAATAACTTTCAGAAGCAAACTGAAGCTATGTTTCCTATTTCCTGTTTTACTATTGTCTATAGAAGGCACAGGAAATTAAGGAATAAAGAAGCGAAGAGGGACAGAGAGGAGGGGGAGAAAAACAAGAAGGGGCAAGGGGAGAGAGGAGGAAAGACAGTCAGA
>NW_007727341.1:754746-770011 GCF_000696425.1 Galeopterus variegatus
GTTAGGGTCCCAAAGGTGGTAATAAAGATTGCCTTAGCCCCTTTCCTTTACCTCTCTCCGACCTAGCTTCTTCTCTCAATGTGGGTTGATTGAAATTGTTGACCCCTAAGTTAAAATATGGCTTAGAAATATATAACTGACTTTCAATCATAAGAGGTAACTAAAAGTAGATACTTATCTTTAATTTGGGAAGTGAAAAAAATTAACTAGCACATACTGAAAAAATTGGTTTGGCATTTTTCATATGACAACTGTTAAAAAATATGCAAAAACAGTCCTTTTATAGGGCTAAGCCACGATTTTTACCTTCCAAAGGTATAGCTACTTCCACTCAAATTTCCTCATTCTTCCCACCTACCCTGTCCAAAACATTTACCTAGTTTGCAGTCTAAAATGAGCACTTTCCACTGGGCACTGCTATGGGTTAAATGGTGGCCCCCACCACATTCATTTGTTGAAGTCCTAACTTTTCATACCTCAGAATGTGACTTTATTTAGGACAAGGTTGTTGCAGATGTAATTAATTAAGGATGAGGTCATTAGGATGGGCCCTAAACCAATATGACTGGTGTCCTATAAGAAGGGGAAATTTGGACACAGACACACCCATAGAGGGAGGATTATGTGAAGAGAAACGGAAGATAGGCTTCTAAAGCTGAAGGAAAGAGGCCAGGAACACAGCCTCCCCTCACAGTCCTCTTTGGACACAGACACACCCATAGAGGGAGGATTATGTGAAGAGAAACGGAAGATAGGCTTCTACAGCTGAAGGAAAGAGGCCAGGAACACAGCCTCCCCTCACAGTCCTCTGAAGGAACCAACCAAGCAGACAACTTGAGTTCAGGCTTCTAGCCTCCAGAACTCTAGCCCAGTAAGCTTGTGTTGTTTAAGCCATCTAGCTCGTGGTACTCTCAGACGGCAATCTTAGCAAACAGATACACGCATTCCCCTTGTACCTTCTGCTCATGCCTCTAAACATCTTGCGCATATCATTACATAAAGAGCTCACTGCACCTTCACAATGTAGGTATTATTCTAAAACCTAGTTTTATGCAAACGGAGAAAATGAGACATAAAGTGATGCTAATGACTCACATTCTTAGCAAACAGATACACGCATTCCCCTTGTACCTTCTGCTCATGCCTCTAAACATCTTGCACATATCATTACATAAAGAGCTCACTGCACCTTCACAATGTAGGTATTATTCTAAAACCTAATTTTATGCAAACGGAGAAAATGAGACATAAAGTAATGCTAATGACTCACACTCCAAAGGTGGCAGAGCCAAGATTCAAACTCAGGCAGTTTGCTGTAAAGTGCATGAGTCTAACCACTATGCCCGCTACCTCTCACAGATGAGAACAATTCCGAGGAGACAACTTCACCAGGTCTTATTAATATGTCTTTCTTCTAGAACCTCCTCATTGTTTCCCTTGCCGAAAGCCTTATTTCCCAAATGGTTCCAAGACAACTCCTATTTTTCTTGTAGCCTTTCCCGGAATGGGTTGTGGTTCTTCTGCGTGTTACACCACAGAAATATTCACCACATGGTATTATAATTGCTATTTTATAGTACGTTTCTCCCAGTAGATTCTGAGCTCCTAGAGAAACCGGAATTGGGTCTCACTTGGTCATTTTTATATCTGTGGCTCCTAGAAGTGTGAGCCTAGCACCTCAAAAGAAGTGAGCCTAGCACCTTTAGTATTAACTTACTGAATTTATGATATGTATACATTTATATTTACTGAATTCATGATATGTATATAAATTCATAAAGGAAGCCCTAGGAATTTTGTAGGATCTAACTTCATTAAACATACACACATACACACATGTGTATTACATAAATACACAATGTGTGTGTATATGTGTGTATGTGTATGTATACATATATTAAATTAGAGGATAGACAAAATTTTAGCAGATTGACACCAAGACTTTAATAGTGGTCATCACTAAATTTATATATAAATTAAACTTACATATGAAAATAGAATTCTGCACTTTATTTAAAACTGTCCTTCAAAGGAAATGGAATAGATTATTTTATGAACCATTTCATACTATAATGAATTAGGCATTCAAAAAATTAGGATTCATGCTACATATAATTGTAAATTGAAATAGAAAGAAATTTATCTACTAGAAATCAACAACACAGTTAAACAGTGAGAAAGCAGTTTTCTTACGATAATAGATACAGAATAAGTTGATATTTTTCTTCAACAAGGAATATTTGGTACTATCTTTCAGAAAGCTGCCAAATTAATTTTGATTATAAATTCCCTAACATCTCGAAAATGTCATGGAGAAAGTGAGAGGTCAAAGACAGATGTGTTAGTTGATTTGAGATTAGGAATGCTGTTTCACATATAAATATAATGACATTTAGCATCGAGCACCTATTTTTTACAAGAAACTGAGTAGGCAATGGAAAAATAATACGTCTGTATTCTATAAACACACTCCCACAATATTGATGCTCTTATCTGGTAGTTCCTATAAAGGCAACTTCTCTTATTAAATAAGACTTTTATGCTGTTTAAACTCATTTACAACAAAATGTTATATAAAAGAGAGATAATCTAAGAGGTCCTTCCAAACTCTAGAGATACATACTGCTCCACATCAATATACTTGCTTTCCATTATTGTAAAGTGATGCTTGAAGGTACGAGTGGGCTTAAACATCTCTTTGTCTATGCTTTGCTTTCTTCTGTCTGGTATTTGTAGGAATCAAAATTCCATTACAAAATTGGGAAAGGAGAACAAATACACCAATGAGGATAATAAAAATGAAAAACAAGCGTAAGTCAAAATTTAGTAGAATCCATGCTGTAGAATGCAATAAAAGATACAAATTAGCAAAGACCATTTATACATAGAACAAAGATAATTTTAGAAGTTAGAGAATTCTAATAGGTAACATAAAATCAGGACTTCTTTAAAAGCCTAAAGAATGGTTTCATTAAACAGTATTTTACCTTTTCTCTTTGGGTTCTTTTTCCACTTTGATTTTTATAAAATGTAATGATGCCGAAAAAGAACATCCAGTAATCATAGCTATAGAGATCGCAAGCTCTGCAAGGAGACGAACCAAGATTTACAGCCAAGCTCTGCCCTTTATGTACCATTTAATATCACATAAATTCCTCTCAAAATCACTGTTTCCTCATCTCTAGAATGGGAACAAAGATAGTCCCCATCCCTAGGACTGGTTTGAAGACTAAATGAAATCAGATTTTAAAAGCATCTGGCATAATGTGAGGTATATATAAAGAGTGTCCAGTAAATGTCAGATATTTTGACTCTTAAAGTGAGTTAAGAATAAGAAAGCCAGAATTCTCTAATCCATTTGAAGGAACAGAGGGATGAAACACTAATAGAGAAACAGAATCACTCTTTTTGTGAAAAATGCATTAGACGAAATAATCATTCATTAATCCTAATAAGTATTCAGGCATGTTTTATCAAGTTCTTCCTAAAACAGGCCTGACTACTTCTTTGGAGTTATTCTCTGTAATTAAAATAGGTAAATGTACAATCGCTGAACAAATTAAAATATCATTACAAGAACACAGTATTTTTGATTGAATCCATATGTATCTCCATATACATGGGAAAAAGCCAAAGAACAATCTTACCCATTCACTGAATGGAAAATAACTTGTACACTTCTCCTTTTGTTAAGGTATAATGGTGGTTACCAGTGATAATCTCAGTGGACTTTTCAATCTCAGGTGAGTGGCAGGACAATAATAATTATGCACTGCATGAGAGGGCTGAGTGCAGCCTGCAAAAGCTGCTATGGGGCATGGGCTCAGAGGACCTGAAGGAGGAGCAGCATATAATAGTATCACTCTGACCACTGCTAAAGAAAAGATGGCAGAGGGGAGCACAGCTGCCCCTATGGCACCTCCATGTGGATTAAAGAAAGGTGTTCCTTCTCAATAGAGTAATGGAAACATGTCATAATATATTGATTCTGTTAGAGAAAAACGTTTCGCTGCTTTGTCACAATAATAATACAAATACTCAAAGGTGTGTGTCAATGTGAGTGAGTGTGAGTAGGTGTGTGGCAGAGTGATCTCTGAGTGTGAGTGCTTATGTCTGTGAGTTTGTGTGTGTCAGTGTCAGCATGTGGGACTGTGTGCATGACTGTGTGAGAGTATGTGTGACTATGAGAATGGGTTTGTATATTCATGTGAGTGTGTACACAGACCTTTACAAAGTCTAGCTAACACGTGAGTGGTGACACCTCAGACGTGGTGCCCTTGTGCATTCCCAAACCTGTGTAACCATAAGTGGCAGCTCAAACGGTTAACCCAACTAGAGGTAGGAAGGAGAAATAAGAAGTTGTGTCATCCCCCAAATGATTGCAGATGGCCACTGTCAGCAGTGGAAATTTGTTGAAAGGAATGCGATAATACTCAAAAGACATTTCTGAAACAGTATGCACAGTGATGCCTAGTGACTTGGTCACTAGTGGATGTTGAGAATGGGCAGGCATGGGAAAATAGATATCCTTGATAAAGCATATCTTTTCTTCAAAGCTCCAAAATTACCCTTGGGAGTTGGGGATTCCTCTGTTTTACAGGAGAATGTACACTTAGAAAGGTTGGTTGTTCAAGATCACAATGTTAATAAATGGTGAAATTAGTATTTGAATCCAGATCAGTCCAATTGCAAAATGATGCTAATAGTCACTTACACCAAAGCCATTCACCAAGGTTGAGGATTTTGGAAATGAAAAATGGTTTGTGGGGAAAGACAAAGAATGGATGAATTATCTTTCTGCTAAGTTTGAGATGCCATAGCAGAACTAAGGAGATTCCAATCCTGGAATCACTGTCACAGTTACAGGCTAAGGCCGAAATTCTTGACTCAGTAAATACTGATAAACTTGTATCATGAGTGCATGGAGGTGAATTTATTCTGAAACACCAGATGTTTCTCTTTAAGGACACTTCCTTGTGTGTGTATTCCTATTTAACCAGAGTCATCGATTGCCTCAGAAAGGATTAGAATTAGCAGACCAGAATGTAAGGAGAAAAAGGATCAATTGAAATATTTAATTTTCAAAACAAAATGTTTGTGTTTAGTCCAGCCAATCTTTGTGGAAAGGGAAATGAGTTTTCCACGTTTTGAAAGGTCTCTTTCACACATCAAGAACGAAACAAACTTGGCTAACTCGGATCATCCTGTTTTAGTGCCAGATATGATGTAAGGCAGAGGTTCTCACACTTTGGCAGACATGATCACCTGGGGGGCTCGCTGAAGCACACCTTGCTGGGCCTCTTCCCCAGACATCTCTGAGTCAGTAGGTCTGGGGCAGGACCCAAAAATGTTCGTTTCTGACAAGTTCTCATATGATGTGATATTGCTGGCACAGAGATCACTCCAAGATCATTCATATAAGGAAGCTTCCCTCCAGATTCTAAGCAGAAAGCCCTTCATGGGAGGAAGAAGGGAGATTTGCAAGTGTCACAATTTATTAAAGATGATACACCCACTTCCAAGAAGATACCAAAGTCCTTCAGCCAAGAGGGTGGAAACTTAAAATACAGAACTTCAAAAACTCACAAACATAATGCGTGATCGAGATAGGCCCAGACAGGGCTGGTGCTCTGCTCCTTTCCACATCCAGCGTGATGCAAAAGCAGTGGAGCAGGAGAGGGACAGGGAGGTCTCCAGACAGAGGCACCTGGCATGACTCCCTGATCCTGCCTGGTCTGGGTTTCTGTGGAGGAGACCCAACCTTTCCAGTGTGCCCTGGAGAAGAAGAAATATGTCAAGAGAAAGGGGCAAGCGAAGAAGACACAACCCAAGGACTCAGAGAGATTAGGGGTCAGCAAACATTTTTCATAAACATCCATACTGTTAATATTTTAGACTTTGCAGGACCTATGGTCTTTGTTCCAACCACTCACCTCTGCGGTTGTAAAATGAAAACAGCCTTAGACAATGCTCAAACAAATGAGTGTGGCTGTATTTGGCCCAGAGCAGCTGCATTTTGCTTGCGTGCCATAGTTTGCCGACCCCTGATATAAACTGTGGGGATCTCACAAACCAGAGGCAGAGGAACCTCCACCTTCAACAGCATGTGTGAGCGTTCTGATCCTGTAATGGCCTGACCTCAGTGAACAAGAACACAAGATACCAGGCAGCCAGAGAAGATCATTGAGGACACTAACAGCACACAGACCAGAAGCATCTCCCTCTCTCATCGCGAGGGCATGGGAATGTAGCCCTGCTCCCAGGGCCATCTTGGGAAGGAATGAGAAAGGAATGCAGACTCACTCAGAGAAGAAACATTCCTGACATGAAATATGAACTTTAAATTGACTGAGGATTTAGTCAAGTGCAATTGAATTCCCCTGAAAGAGACCAATATAAACCAGAAGTGGCTGAAATAGCTTGATTTAGCCAAGTTGTTTTCTCTCTTCATCACTGAAGGCAAGGTCCAGTTATCAATAAGTGAAACAGAACAGTGTTTTTGTATGTCTGAGTATGATGTGTAAATATCAACATCATTACAGAGAGAAAAATATCATTTCTGTCATCCTACAAGTTCATAGGGGCCTTCCTAAAATTGGAGTCAGGATATAAAACACTTCCTTGGAGTGTGTGATGTCAAAAGCAGAGGTTCCCTTAATTCCTCATATTTACTGTTCTCAGAGCACCTGTCAAATTTTATCAGGAGCATTCTTTTTACTTTCTTAAGCTCTAACCAATAGACTGAAAATCTCAATTATAGGCATTACTTAGAAGGATTTGTTTCTTTCAGGTCCCAGCAAAAATTCAGGGTACGGAGTAGGTGTTCAGATTCTATATTGAATTTATTTGATTTTTATTTGACTAGATTTAAGTTGTTGCTGTGAGTCCTCATTAACTTGTTGTAGTGGCATTTATTTCAAGCATTGCAATACAGAAAGATTTTGGTTGCTTACCAAATATATATATATAATTATTTCCAATTACCTTTTAAAAAATAGCTAAAAAGTTGTGTTTAGAAATTTCTCTTCTCTATTGAAGAACTATCGAAGCGCTCTGAGAACTTTAATCTAAGTCAGTCTGTTAAAGGACTAGTCTTAGAAATTCTTTGGCATCACCCCACTTTCCACCATCTTTTTCTATCTCATCGCACTATTTCAAAAATCTGAAAAACTAACAATACAGAGCTGGATTATATAAGTGATTTCAGCTTAGCTAAAGAATCCCATTAAATGTTTCTCAGACTCAAGAATCGCATTTAGAGAGCAACATAAAGCATAGACACACAATTTATCTAGTAAGACTTCTTACTGTACACAATTATCAAGTTTGCAAGAATGGGAAAAAGAGAGAAAGTGAGAAAGAGAGTCATTTTATCTGTCTTCCTTTGCAAACCCATCAATCTTCAGAAGGAAAGAAAGGAGACCTCTCTTCCAGGGAAGGCCCACTGAAATTAGCCCCAAGCCCTATTACCCCTGCAAGAATGGGCTGAATGGATCCTGCCTCAGGGAGCTTTGCCTGCCAGAATCAACCTGCTTTCTGGAGAGATAATAACAAGATGCAGGAGGGACAAAGAGGCACATGCTCAAAATCCATCTTTTCTGCCTCCCAAACACTGATGAAAAAGATAGGGGGTAAGGACAGCAAACCTATCAAAAGTCTTAAATGAACTGAGCCATTTGAGGCCAGTGAAAGAAATTTAAGAGAAAAAAAATGCTAAAATCTTCCACTCCAGAAATTTTCTGAATCAGTCAACAGGATAGCAGAAAAATAATATGCACAATTATAAACTTCCTGTATTTGGAGTCATATGCTTATGCTTACAATGTTTTCTGAGAGACCAAAAAATGTATTAAATGCTACTTTAATTGGTTTAAGACAAATGGGGCTTAATATCTAAATTCAGTTTCTTAAGCTTCTAATTTTCATACAATGCAGTTGAATACGACAATATATAATTCTGTAAGAAGCTTAAAGGAGACAAAGGGTTCCTTGAATATACTTTACTTGCAAACTATGGATCATCTGATAATTTTTCTCTCAGCGGCTTAATATCTAAATTCAGTTTCTTAAGCTTCTAATTTTCATACAATGCAGTTGAATACGAAAATATATAATTCTGTAAGAAGCTTAAAGGAGACAAAGGGTTCCCTGAATATACTTTACTTGCAAACTATGGATCATCTGTTAATTTTTCTCTCAGTCTAAGATACTCTCATTAAGTATAGAAATATCTCAATTATTGTCACTATAAGAGTGAAGCACCATCCAATTCATGCCTTAGCATTCAGCAGGCATGCAATAAATATTTGCTGAAGGAGCAATCACAGGCATAACATATTTTTTGAATTTGATTTTGGACTGCATTTTCTAACCTTTAAAATTTGAATGACTTCTCTGCTGGGTATTTATAAAAATTCAAAACATAAAGTGCCATTTCATGATCTAAATATAGCTCAGGAAACACTGAAATGCTACCTAATTTTCTCCTTTCGTTTACAGGTGAGCTCACTTCCTCTTCTACCCTATCATCATTTATTTTCGCAAATACCTAATGAGTTCCTGTTTACTTTGATAGAGAGAACACATAGTGCACGGTGACAGGGAAAATAAGATCTGGTACAAAAACCTATTTTTTTTGCCTTCCTAGCGTTTCCCCGAACAACACATATGGTTTTGGTGAGATTACCCATTACAGAGTCTCATCTACCCCTGGGCCACCAAAATAGCCCCATGACCTAGGCATAGCTAATCTTAGTATTCTATTCTCCTCCACAGTGATTGGTGTAGAGTAAAAACGAGGCCAACCAAGACCAATCATATTCCTTCCAGAAACACTTGATGTATGCATTTGGGAGAAAGAGGGATTCCCTGATTCTGACGTAATCAGAAATCAGGCAAGCTCAGAACCTGTTTCAGAATGAAGCAAAACAGAGGGAAAAAGAATAAAGAGTAAGAGAGAGAGAGAAAGAAAAAGAAAGAAATGGTAGAAATAGGAGGAACGGAGGGAGGATGGATGAGATTTAGCAAGACCACAGACACAGGAGCTAACACTGGACATACCATTTTAGCCTCTGGATCTAGGCCCACCTGAAGCCAGCTAACCCCTGGACTTCCATGTTAAATGAACAAATGAATTATGAGAAAGATTTAGCAAGACCACAGACACAGGAGCTAACACTGGACATACCATTTTAGCCTCTGGATCCAGGCCCACCTGAAGCCAGCTAACCCCTGGACTTCCATGTTAAATGAACAAATGAATTATGAGACAATTAACATTATTTTTTGACACTTTGCAATTGAAAGAGTCCTGGTCTGTGGTGTAGTCTTTGACTTCAAGATTCTGACACAGCTACATACAGCTAAAACAGTTGTTTTGCCTTCTGTTATGAAAGTTAAAAATGATATTTCATAGGAAAACACAAAGAGCAACTCATAGGAGCTCAGTCAGAACTGAAGAAAACGGACACCCATCACACAAGATGTGGATGAAAGGCACATGAGTGATGAGGAAAAGGGCGTTCCCAGGAGAGGGATGACGAGGGTGACAGGCAGTATGGTGGACGCTGTTCCCTCACTGACCCAGTCCTCACTCACACTCCCTCCCCCGGTCATCTTCCGGAGAGGGGCAGCGATGGCAGCATGGTGGCCAATGAGATGTGAGCCAAAGAGTGCTGGAGAGGGTTTCCAAAAGCTTCTATTTTCCTGAAAGAGGAAAGAAGGAAAAAGGAAAAGAACAGATACAACGAGCTGGTATAGCTCTTCACTTTGCTTCAGTCCACATCTCCCTTCTTTTTCTGGCCTGGAACATGGACGGGAAGTTGAAGAAGCAGCAGCCATATTGTGAACATTAGGTGATAGCCCATAAGGACAAAAGTCAACATACTTAATACGTTTCAGCTGAGAGGCACAAAGAGCTTGGGTCCCCGAAGTCACCACTGAGGAGTTACACTACCTCTGAACTGCCTGCCTACCCCTAGACTTTTTCTTATATGAATCCCAACAGCATGTTTAAGACTCGGTAAATTGTATGTTCCATTATATGAAACATTCTTAACTGATACAGAGATGTTAAAACTTACAGAGCATGTGTGAGGAAAAATTAGAACTGATATCCAGCAGCTAAATGCTTATACAATGTATGAATGTCTGTTCTCAATAGCTGGTACCTACACTGAACATGTTGTTAAATATTCTGAGAATGACAAATAGTTTAGTCAACCAAGGGGCATGGCGTCCTAAGAGTTGATGCTGGAAAAACACTGGTACTAAATATCACTTCCAAGGAGTATGATTTTATTTAGTAGAGAACATATAAAATTTCTCCATATGTGTAGATAAAACATGTTATATTGATGACTTCATTGAATTCATTGGCAATAGTGAAAACCGCTCTAAGAAATTCTCTGTAACAACAGCATGTAAACCAGGAGGAACTTCACAGAACACTGCAGTTAACACTCTTTGATTTTGTGACCTTCTAGTACCTCCAATTTACCTTTGAAAGTTTATTTTAAAAATTAACTTAAGAGTATTTGGGTAATAAAATTCATAGCCTGCTATTAGTTATTAGATCATTGAAAACACTGGCTTTTCATAGAAGTAATTTGCTTGTTCTGGCAAATTTACATATGTGAATGAGAGAAAATGAGACTCAAGCTTTTCTCAAAATAACCTTCAGGCAGGAAAATGTCTTACATGAAAAAAAAATTAAAATATAATGATACAAAATGGCAGTTAAGGTATTAAACATAAAAATTGTGCAGTTAAGAAAATGGGAAGCAAGAAACAAACTGTTAGAATATGGTTACTGCCTATTTTTAAATTGTACAACTTAAGATTGTTTTTAACATTTTATTATTCTTAATTACCTGCTAAAATGTTGAAATGGGCAGTTCAGCTTTCTTTTTCTCTTCACAGTAGAGAGCTAGTGGGTGAACTGTACAACTGTCCTGAAATGCAGACCCTTTAATTTTCCATTATTTGAACGATGATTGAAAATTAACGTTTATACCTGCATATGTGCAGGCAGAAAGGATGCAGGAAACTGGCTTTGTGGATGCGTTATTCCCTTTGCAAACACTCCACAGGGCACAAATGCTCCATCCCAGTATTTCTCGAAGTGTAAAGTATGCTTTTCAGGATAAATCATTTGTACACAAGCTGACAGGCATAATACCCTGATGGACGAGAGCAAAGACCAACTTTCCCTTCCTTGTTCCTTTCGAGTAGAAAAATCAATTATAGATGGCCTTTCTGATCTGATTTTTTTTGACATATGTACAAAAAAAAAATGTTCCCTATTGCTAACTTAAAATAGAAACTTAAAAACATGACTGCAAAATGCTTTTGCAATTTTTTCCAAGCAAGAACAGTTTTTCTTTCACCTTTCATAATTCACAGCAATCCTTTTGAAGACAGAAATATTTCCACTTCATTAAAAATGTTACTCCATAATGATCTATTCTCTTATAACTTGTTGTAGGAAAATATACACTGCTTAGTTTTACATATCAGCTTTTACATTTAAATATTCTCCTTCCAGATCCTTATGGAAGCGAACTGATTTTCTTATTTATAAACTTGATTCAAAAAGCGTTTAAGTCTGCACAGGAAGTTTGTGTGTCTGGTCCTAGGTTTTCTTGGGGGCGGCAGGGGAGTATTCCCTGAAATAATTTTACTGACTACAGTTTTTATTATTATTATTATTATTATTATTATTATTACTATCATTAACTTACCTCAGATTTCCAGAAAATTCTGATTAGGAGAACATTGCTGTGTTCTAAGAATTTACCCATCCTGAAAGCCCAATGGAAAACAGGTGGTCCTACTTTTACATATTTCGATGGGAGAGAAGTGAAACCCAATGACAGAAAAAACTTAAGCAAACATAGATGTAAATTCTCTTCAACTTATTCTTCTTGTCTGCAGAAATAATTATGGTAAGGCAGAATCACTACTATAGTTTAAATTATCTCTGCAGATTAATGGAATATAGCTTTGTTTTATTTTGTTTTCAAAATGGCATTCTGGCTTAATTGTAGTTTTTACTTTTTGCGTGTATGTTAAAGATCATACACATGTTTTGAATTTAAGAAAATAACATAAATCACAAATATTTGTATTCTCTTATTTTAATGTCAGATTGTTTAGTCTATATTTACTTTTTCATAAGATTCAATGTAAATTAGCCATTTAAAAACATACACATTTTTAATTAGGCATTTGAAACAAAGTCCAGTTCTAGGATTTATTTTTATTTTGCTGCTTTGTTATCATGGTTCAAGAGACCATAAGTGCTGTTATTGTTTCAGTATTTGAAAGTGTACTTAACCCACTGACTGAGTCCCAAAGCCGTTTATAAACATTAAAATCTCTGTTTTAAATATTTTCATTTCTCTTGGAAAATAAATTTTTAAAGGAAACCTTTTAATATTAAGAAAAAATAATACAGTCATTATTTAAGTTCTCTAACAGATGCCTTTGGTTAAACTATACTAATGTATTAAAAATAAACAAGAAAGCAAGACCCTTAAGATTAGGTTTCAGGAAAAATATAGGTTTGTGCATATTTACTTAATATAGTTTTACATATTTAAAAAGTCTGTTTTTTCAGGGACTATACACGTTGCTAGGAGCTAAAGAGAAGGTACAAAGTTCACAAAACTAAATACAAAGAATTAAAATGCAGCATTCTCAGAACATGAAAATTAATTTAACTGAATGTACATAACCCACATCAAAATTATAACAATTTGCAAATCTGCTTATAAAATTAAACCATGAAAAACAAGCAGTTCTTTTTTGTTCCCCCAAATCCACAGAATCTAGTAAAAGTATTCAGTCATAGCCGCCAATTTCTCCAGCACCCAGTACCCTATAGATTCCCATGAGGTTTCTTTGGTGGTTGCTGGGTATGGATGGGAACCCTTGACCTTGCTGGTCCAGCACCTGCTCTAACCACAGGGACCTAACCAGCCAGGCCCCTGAGGTTTTGCTCCGCGTTCTCCTGATGGTGCTCTCCATCTGCCCTCACCCAACCTCCACTCACGAACTGACTCCAATCCTGGTCCAGCACCTGCTCTAACCACAGGGACCTAACCAGCCAGGCCCCTGAGGTTTTGCTCCGTGTTCTCCTGATGGTGCTCTCCATCTGCCCTCACCCAACCTCCACTCACGAACTGACTCCAATCTAAGCCCCTCCAAATGGTGCCAATCAGGTAAACAGAACCACCTTTAGTGAGATAGTTGAAGTCTCCAAGTAAAATCAATATGTCTTTTGTTCTGGAAGACGTCATCCAGTGCAGGAGAGGAAGCCGGGAGGGAGGGAGAGGAAAAGCACATGCTACTCAGGCTGTCCCTTAGAAAGTACTTGGAGAAACCAGCCATTTTTTCAATATTTTTTTCTTAATAATGTATAGCAGAGTTATACAGAAAAAGACAGAAAAAGAAAACAGGAGAAATATGGATACTGTATTTTGGGTCAAGATTGAAAGCCACTTTAAACCTTCATTTGAATATGCTTATTAAGAAAAAATACCTAGAGATAGCTAACATTTCCTTAAAAAGTTCTTCTGCTATAGAGTATTTAAAGGTATTATCGACTTTAAAAATTCAATGTTGTATTTTAATACTATGTACATTCAATCAGGAAAGACCAATGTTTTTAACACATTCATACTTCCTCATCCACATTTTCATAAGTTTGGATTTAACACTACTGCTAACGTTAGTGAAGTGATTTGCACAGTCTCTAGAGAGATCATGAAATCTAATATTTTAAATGTGTTGTTCTCCAATTTGAGCTTTATTTTTTTAAAAAATACTAAATACATATTTAAAGGTCAAAAAATATATAGCTCGGGAATTCTTTTTCTTTTTCAGGAACAAATTATTTTCCATTTTGAACAATAACCATATCACCACATATCAATTAAAGTTGATCAGTTGTGGTCTCAGATCATGTCAATCAAATCATCAAGACCTGATGTTTGTAAAAACTTCACCTCGCTTGGCTTGAAGTTCATAAAAACTTAAGCAGGGAAGTAATCATGTGTACTGTATAGGAAAGTATGTCTGCATCCCCATAGCCCAAGTCTGGTAAAAACTTCACCTCGCTTGGCTTGAAGTTCATAAAAACTTAAGCAGGGAAGTAATCATGTTTACTGTATAGGAAAGTATGTCTGCATCCCCATAGCCCAAGTCTATCACAAAGAGGGGCATAATTTGCATGTCTCTCTCTTAAAAGAGAAAATCTTTGATTATTATAATTAGGATAACATGTAATAGAATTACATGGGATAACATGTAATAGAATACTTTACCAAAATATTTAATATAGAGTTAGTTTCATAAACATAATTGTGTTTTAAATTCACTTTCAGTGGCTTCTGAACTTTTTAAAAAATTCTTTAAATCCTTCTTTTGAAGGTATGAAACTGCCAGCACCCACAGTGCTTAGTATATATTGGCAGTCCAGTACATACTGGATGATTAGTTAGCTGGTTGGTTAGGCGACTGACTGGTTAGTTAGTCGTATGTACAGATGATGGATGGAAGGATAGAGGGATGGATAGATGGATGGATGGAAGAAAGGAAGGAAGGAAGATTGATTTCCAAGAAATTCCTGGGGAGCCTCAGGACATAGATTGAAAACCACTCACCGAAGAGGCCTTAATATTAATAAGAATTCCACTAAGGATTAAAAAAAAATTGTAAAATTAAGAACAGCCCCGTAAGGTAAATGAGATATCAAATATTGAACATGTTATAATTTGTAAGTCAGCTCTAATTAGCAATTATCGATAACTTTGATTGATACAGAGTTAGAATACAGATTAACTTTTACATAATAATAGCTATTTAATTTTGAGCAACTTCCTTAAATTTTCTAGCCCTCAATTTCTTCATTTATAAAAGACAGATGATAGCTCTCAGGGTGACTGTTAGGATTAAAAGAGTTTTTTCATGTAATGTGTTTGTAACATTGACCAGCACCTAGTAAGCATTCAATAAATGGTCCCTATTAGGAAAAAATAAAAAAATCATCCCTTACAATTACTATTGCTTCTAAGGGTATAGAATGTACCATAGTATGTATCAAGCACAGTTCTTAGCAAATTTTATCAGCAAATCTAAGTTATTTATTCTACAAATTCTGACTTTAATTTAGCACATATACTTTTATTTAATTTATACAAACTTTACAGCAATTTTGTTGAATTTTTCTACTACTTTGAGGCATTATGTTCCCTGCAAAGTA
>NW_007727342.1:0-9104 GCF_000696425.1 Galeopterus variegatus
TTTGGGCTGTTCGATATATAGGATCATGTCATCTGCAAACAGGGACAGTTTGACTTCATCAATTTATTATTTATAATTTTTTAAAAAAGGGAAGAACATGTTCCACGCTAAGGTCGCACTGTCGACTGGTTTGGATGACCATGTAGATGCGTCGTTTGTCTTTATCTCATTTGCTGGAGGAGTGGGCGATGGACACGTCCACTGCACACTGCAGGCACCCGAGCGGCTGGAAGTGCTCTCCACATTAACTCACTTAATCCTCGAAGCTGTGTCATGAGGGATGTGGTGTCATGGTCCCTACTTTAAACGTGGGAAGACTGAGGTGCAGAAACACAGGACATTTTCCAAAAGCTGGAGAGAGGCACAGCCGAGATTTGAACCCACGCAATCAGCTTAGAGACCCAGCTCTGAGCTCCTGTCCCACTGGGAACTGCCAGGAGTCCCCTCCCCACAGTGGCTCCCCCTTCAGAATGCCCACCTTTCTCAGCCACCTGGTGGAATGGCCCCCTTTCTCTCTCTCTCTCCCTCTCTCCCTCTCTCTCTCTCCCTCTCTCTCTCTTCTCTCTTTCTCATGGCACTCGCTGAGAGGTAACAGCAGGAGCCCAAATTGGGCTAAACCATTATCAGCACATCCCAGTGACTTCCAAGTACAGGGCTTGCAGTCACTTGTCCCTGGACCATGATGGCACATGCTCCTGATGGGCTGTGCTGACCCTCCCATGGAGCTGGCGCCTTGTAGGGCAGCCCCAGTCAGGCCCCAGGAGGCTGGTGGGTACAGCCTCGCAGCAAGGCTCAGCAGAATCCACTGTGCACAGTGTGTGCCTGCCGGCGTCCACACCGGCCAGCTCAGCGCTGCAGCCAGAGGCTCCTAAATGGGCGCTGCAGGGGCATCGCCCAGCCGCAAGCCTCACACAGCCAGACAGACCGGTACCATCGCCCACTCCCCAAGCCGGTGCAGCCTCAGCCCCAGCAGGCCTCAGGGACGGTTCCATGGGCTCTCACAACGTTTAAGTGAATCATGCACCCTCAGAGCAGGGAGAGACCTTCCCATTATTATATATTTCCAGAGAAAAATGAAAATCCAAATTGGAATTTCTTTGGTCTTGTAAATTAAAGCCCAGAGAAATGAAAACCCACGGTTCATTGTTGCCTATTTCTGATTCCTTTCTGGCTACCGAAGATGCTCGCTGAGACCCAGGCTTCCTCCCATACCCCAGGCCCCCGGGGCTGCTGCCTCCAGAGTCCTCCGTCCCATCCACACAGTCTCGTCTCCCCATCCCCCCTTCGCTCCCCCCTCCCTCTCACTCTCCTGCACAGCTGCTTGGGGTCCTACACGCTCGCCTAGTTCTGTCTGGTGGGCGCGTCGTGAAGTCCAAGTCTGAGGCCTTGCGTGGGAAGGTGCACAGGCAGCAGGCAGGGCCCCGGTCCCCTTTACTCTCGAGCGGGAGGTGGTGTCCTCTTCTCTGCAGCTGTGGCTAGTGAGGATGCGGCTGGGCCTGTACACTCTCTAACCACTTCCTTCCATCTCTTCACAAGCCCAGGCTAGTGCCTGAGGTTTTAAACATCTACAGTGCTTAGAAAACAGCCTGCCACTTTTGGAGTATGTGTTCAATAAAAAGCAAATGAGTGAGAGTTGGACATTTGAAGGGGTCAGTTGAACCCAGGCCAATTGAAAGGATGCTCAGTGCTCGGAAGTCAGGTTAGACTGTCCTCTGGACCCACCATCTCCACCAATAGCTCCAGTGGCCTTTGTCCTTGATGGAACTGGATTATCTAACCTCAGGTAAATTACAAAGTTCTTGCTGGTGGCTGCACACTGCCATCAGGGCTGTGCCAAATGGAGTCCTTGAAGGCAGTTCCAGGAAGCCCAGACAAAAGGCATTCTCGTCCCGTGGTGGAGGGGCTGAGCTGGCCGTCACCATGCCCTCAGCCACAGCTCACTCCATGCTGGGGTTAGAGGTCACTGATGTGCTGCTGGGGTCGGATGCACAGGAACCTGGAGCAGCCCCTAGGTCAGCCCATTCCAGGCTGAGAGATCATGCCCCAAACTTCCTTAGTGACTAATGCTGAGGGAGCCCTGCCCCTGGTGTTTCTCGGACTGCCCCAACTCTACGCACACGTCAAGCCGGCGGGCTTGCGAGGAAATGCAGTGACAGGAACAGGTGAAAGACGTTCCTCCACCTCCCGGCATAAAACGGGACCTTTTGCCTTCCAGAGGTATTGGAGGGAATCTCCACCTGCCTCTCTGCTCACCCACTTCTCCACGGGGAAGAGGGACAGATCAGAATGTGAGATTTAGCAAGAGCACTCTGGGAATGCTCAGGGTGGCTCTGCCAGGCCAGCCTCTCCCAGACCACAGTAGACCTTGGCCCCTGACCCCATGCCAGGCTTAGGGCAGCTTGTTCCACCTGCCCTGCCGTCTCCCAGGTGCTCTACTTACCTGAGATAAAGTAGTAGGAAGGCTCACGTCCTCAGTCCATCTCGAGGACTCGCTTGATCGGGGGCAGTGCTTACGGTGTGATTCTGGTCTTGCTGTTACTATTTCTCATCTGAATCTCACCTCGGATGGCGGTGGGGGGAGTGCGTAACCTCCTTTCCTCTCCAAACCAAGACACACGCGCTCACACCTTTGCACATCTCTCACAGAGACCTCGTTTTGGCCTCAAGGGAAGAATTCTAAAAGCTAACTGCCAAACATCTTAGAGAACTTGCGGTCCAGCCAGGGTTCGGCTGCTAACATGGGGTGTTCTTGGGCATTTTCCATCCCCTCGGGCCTCAGCCTTCCCGTCTGCAAAATGAGGGTTTGGATGGGCAGCTCACAGCAGCTCCATCTGCCAGGAAGGAATCCCCTCGGGGCCCCCGACAGATGGGCCGTTCATCCCCTGCCCATCACTGCCAGCACCAGAGCTCGCCCCTGCCAGGAGGCAGCTCACTCCCCACTTAACAGCTCCTGTCAGAAAAGCTGTGCTTAAATTCAGCCGAAGATCGGCCCTGCCTCCGCTTCCACCCAGTGGCTTGGAGCTGCCTGTTGGGGCGATGGAGGAAGTGTCCTCCTCCCCCAGACAGCTGTCCACTTGCCAGCAGCTGGCCATCTTCCACCTGACCCACAGGCCTCCCGTCTCATGCATATGGCACCGGCCACTCTACCCGGGGCACATTCCTCATGGTCAGTGTCCACTGGAAGGAAGTGTGACTCCGGACGTGGTCCTGGGCACAGAGCTGGGTCAGCTAACCCTGCAGGTCTACATTGCATGAACAGCACACCGTCTTGCACTCTTGCGATTGATTTTTATTTTTTAACCAGTGAGTGTGTGGGACTTCGGTTTTAACCTTGCTAAGTTCATCTCGTTTGCTCAGTCTGTTGTACCAGCCTGTCAAGAGCCTTTTGTATCCCGAGTATTCTTCCACCACATTATCCACTCCTCTGAGCTTTGATCTGCAAATTTGACAAGCAGGCCTGTGACTCAGGTGTGACTCCGGACGTGGTCCTGGGCACAGAGCTGGGTCAGCTAACCCTGCAGGTCTACACTGCATGAACAGCACACCGTCTTGCACTCTTGCGATTGATTTTTATTTTTTAACCAGCGAGTGAGTGGGACTTCGGTTTTAACCTTGCTAAGTTCATCTCGTTTCTCAGTCTGTTGTTCCAGCCTGTCAAGAGCCTTTTGTATTCTGAGTATTTCTTCCACCACATTATCCACTCCTCTGAGCTTTGATCTGCAAATTTGACAAGCAGGCCTAGTATGCCTTTATCCAATCATTGGTAGAAACGCTGGACAGGGACAGGGCACACACGGGCCATGCCACTGGAGACCTCCCTCTGACTCGACATTGATCCATTAATCAATACACTCAGCACTGCGGTTCTGGCAGCGCTGCCGCTACTTGATGGCAGAGGCCACTCTGCCGGGGCTCTCCATCTGGCCCACGGTGACAGAGCAGGGACTTTGCAAAGTCTCCCCTACATCTCCATTTGCCCTAGATGGTGGCATCCACCAGAAATCTCAGGGTCCTCATGAATGGGTCTCCCTAGGACACATCTTCATAAATACCATGTGGTCTGCATCTGCACTGGTATCACTGCTGTGTCCCTGTGACTCCCATGGCCGGTGATGCTCCTGCACTGCTGTGTCTGCTGGGAACTCCTCAAGCTCCAGTGCTGGCCTTCTGCAAGCATTCCTGATGTGACCGGCAGACCCAGGTCTCCTTCCCCTCGGCCACAACAGCCTGCCGCTTTTTCTGACACCCCTTTGCTGTAGGCCGTACACCTGCTGTGCACGTGCACTGGGCATCTGGTGGAGGTCCTGTCCAATTCATCTCTGTCTCACTCTCTCCAAGTCCAGGGTGGGGCCTGAGGTCACTCAATAACTATTAGTGGCCTGACTGGCCAAGTCGGGTCACTCAGTAACTATTAGTGGCCTGATTGGCCAAATCCTCACATTCTTCTCTGTGTTTTGTAGAGCAGAGATCAATAAACAATGGCTTGTGTGGCCATATGTGGCCTACTGCCTGTTTTTGTATGGTCTGNATGGCACTGGCCACTCTGCCCGGGGCACATTCCTCATGGTCAGTGTCCACTGGAAGGAAGTATGACTCAGGTGTGACTCCGGACGTCGTCCTGGGCACAGAGCTGGGTCAGCTAACCCTGCAGGTCTACACTGCATGAACAGCACACCGTCTTGCACTCTTGCAATTGATTTTTATTTTTTAACCAGCGAGTGAGTGGGACTTCGGTTTTAACCTTGCTAAGTTCATCTCGTTTGCTCAGTCTGTTGTTCCAGCCTGTCAAGAGCCTTTTGTATCCTGAGTATTTCTTCCACCACATTATCCACTCCTCTGAGCTTTGATCTGCAAATTTGACAAGCAGGCCTAGTATGCCTTTATCCAATCATTGATAGAAACGCTGGACAGGGACAGGGCACACACGGGCCATGCCACTGGAGACCTCCCTCCGACTTGACATTGATCCATTAATCAATACACTCGGCACTGCGGTTCTGGCAGCGCTGCCGCTACTTGATCGCAGAGGCCACTCTGCCGGGGCTCTCCATCTGGCCCACGGTGACAGAGCAGGGACTTTGCAAAGTCTCCCCTACATCTCCATTTGCCCTAGATGGTGGCATCCACCAGAAATCTCAGGGTCCTCATGAATGGGTCTCCCTAGGACACATCTTCATAAATACCACGTGGTCTGCATCTGCACTGGTATCACTGCTGTGTCCCTGTGACTCCCATGGCCGGTGATGCTCCTGCACTGCTGTGTCGCTGGGAACTCCTCAAGCTCCAGTGCTGGCCTTCTGCAAGCATTCCTGATGTGACCGGCAGACCCAGGTCTCCTTCCCCTTGGCCACAACAGCCTGCCGCTTTTTCTGACACCCCTTTGCTGTAGGCCGTACACCTGCTGTGCACGTGCACTGGGCATCTGGTGGAGGTCCTGTCCAATTCATCTCTGTCTCACTCTCTCCAAGTCCAGGGTGGGGCCTGAGGTCACTCAATAACTATTAGTGGCCTGACTGGCCAAGTCCTCACATTCTTCTCTGTGTTTTGTAGAGCAGGGATCAATAAACAATGGCTTGTGTGGCCATACGTGGCCTACTGCCTGTTTTTGTATGGTCTGTGATTTTAAACTGGGTTTTCTTGACATTTTTAAGTGGGTGGAAGAATATTAAAAAGTAGTATTTCATGATACATGATAATGATACGCAATTCAAGTTTCAGGGTCTATAAATAAAGCTCCAGTGGAGCCGATCTCATGCCACAGCAGCTGAGTCCAGGAGGTGAGACAGACAGAGACCACGTCATCTGCAAAACTGAAAAGATGTCACTGGCTCTCTGCAGAAAACGTTTGCTGGTCCCCATTGGAGGGCAATGGGCCCAGCACAGGACAGGGGAAACACCCACAGGCCTCCCTCCAGAGCTGCCTTTTCGGGGGCTTTCCTGTCACCCTCACACAGCAGAACCCCACACCCTCGCATCCCCTCCCTCTCCCTGTACCCCTTGCCTATTAGTTTTGTCACCTGTTTCTCCCCACAGTTCCATGAGGATAAGGGATGTTTCTGTGTCCTTTATGGCTCCGTGTCTAGAACGTAGAGTAAGCACTCTGGAAAGAAGATGGAATGAATAAATTGATGTAATCCTTGATTGCAAGACTAGCTGGGAGAAGAACTGAAGAGCCGTGACCGAGATGCCTGCTTCAATGGCTCTGGCCGTCCACCCATCTGGAGTCCCACCTACGTCTTCTGCCTTCAAATCACATTCCCCGAGACCCTGATATCCGAAGCCCGTGTTCGCTGTGTTTCTGACATTCCGTCATCCTTCTCTCTTCGTCATGTCTTCTTCGCTTTCTGAGCTGGCTTGGTTGCTGTTGGGCTCATCACCATTGACACGGAATCTTGAGCAGCCTAGAACCTCTGCCTTGTTATAAAGGAGAGGTCACGTGTCCCCCAGATGCACCTCCAACCTCTCAGCACAGCTCCCAGAACTGGCCATTCACCTGCCCTGTCCTCACCAACACAGCACCTGCATGACCAGCTGCCAAGTCATCTCTCCTTGAGTGGCTCATGCCACTTCAGGCTTATTCAGTACACAAATTTTCAGATAGCTGCCCTTTTCAAGTGAAGAGGATCTTTCTCAGATGTGATGTTCAAACTGCAGGCACCGCTTGCCTTTCCTTCTGCACAAGACACCAGCGCCATCATCAGTGCGTCTTTCTGCATGTCCCCAACTGGCCCCAACTGAGGCTATCGCCACTCTGCCATATACCAACCCAGGCTGAGGCCAAGTCGCCTCATCCCCGGATGGTCCAAGTCTCTTCCAAATCAGGCCACTCCCAAATTCTCTCTGGTCTCATAGATCCGCATTTGGCTTCTGCATTAATCCACCCAAGGCAAAACATCTACTGTGCATTCTCCTGAAGGAGAACCAGGAGATAACAGGAAAGAGCAGGATAAATAATTAGATCTATGAAGAAACACTTCTGGATTGGTGAAGTTAGGACCCCAGAAAACCTATGCCTCCATAAAAGTAATAGGAAACGGAAAATTGTGCTCAAAACCAACTTTTTCAGAGCTCTGTAAATTAAACAAAGCCTTGCAAAGACCCAAAGATCATTTCTTTTTCAGGAAAAAAGAATGAATTTCAGTAATAACAGTGACTTTGTGGTGTTTTAACTTTCAGTATTCCCACTTCCCTCTCCCCAGCTCCATTGTAGCTTTGAAAACCAACAAACCCATAATCACAGTGTATTAGTCAGGGTTTTCTAGAGAAACAGAAACAATAGAAAATATGTTTTATATATATAATCACTATCTCTTATACATATATATATATATGATACATATAATTTAAAAATAATATGAATCTTTTCATGAACTTTTTGAAATACCCATATATATATATACACATATAAAATATGTGTGTGTATATATATATAAAACTTAACATAATGAGCCCATTCCTTACAATATCAAGGTGGAGATTATAAGGAGTTGGCTCACACAATTGTGGAGTCTGAGAATTTCAAAGATCTGCAGTTGGCAAGCTGGAGATCTAGGAGAGTAAAATGGTGTAAGTTCCAGTCTGAAAGACATCAGGCTCAAGACTTAAGAGGACCCATTTCTCAGTTTGTTTCCAAAGACAGGAAGAGACTGAGGCCCCAGCTCAAACAGTCAGGAGTTTCCTCTTACTCAGCCTTTCTATTCTAGGCAGGTCTTGCATGAGTTGGACAAGGAGTCCACCGCTCCAGATGTTCGTCGCATCCAGAAACACCCTCACAGACACACACAGAATAATGTTTGACCAAATATCTGGGCATTCTGTGGCCCAGTCAAGTTGACACATAAAATTAATCAATACATATGGTAAAAATAAGTAGCCTCAGAACCATGGTAGGTGTGAAAACCAGCAGTCTGGCAGCCACTGGACAGCACAAAATGAGCTTGGAGATGCCCAGAGAGCTCCGAACCTGGAGAACTATCACTGTGTGACCTGTCTGGCAGGTAACTAGAAACTACCAAAGGGCTTGCCTTTATCTGACCTGTCTCAGAGCTCATCTGGACAAACAAGCTGTGTCCCCAGGGTGTTTGTCAAAAACAATCAGCAACAACTGTTTAACATTCCTGAGTCAGTGATGCCACTTTGAGAAAATAAGGACTGGTAAAGGTTTTAAAAGAAAAACTGGGGGAACGAGATGTCCAAACGGGGCTTTGAAAAACTTTGAAATATTCCTGGAGACGAGAAGACCACACACATTAGCAGGGCTATGCACATGTCCAGGAAGGACCTGGCATGGGCCCAGTATCTCCTTTTGACTGACCTTGAGTCTCTGTGCAAGCAGGAAGTAAAGACTAAGGCAGAGTTGACAACTGCCTGCCAGAGCATTGAAATTGTACCCCAAAAGACACACAGAGCCCCCCAGCAAAGGCAGGGAAACTAACTGGATGAAGGCATTTGAGGAAATCTGTGTTCAGTCATTAGCTGTGAATTAAACCAACCAAAGAGGTATTTCAGTGGCCACATGCAACACAGAATACAGATTTTACAGAAATACTTTAGGAAAGTCACTAAACAGACACACAGCAGGAACACCAACAACAAACACTTGGGGGATAAGGGGCAATCTGATTTCCAGAATTGTTATGTTGCATTACTTAAAATGTAAATGTAAAGTTTCCAGAAAAAAAAAAAAAATGAGATACACAAAGAAGTAGGAAAGAATGGCTGAAACACAGGGGGATACGGCAGCCAACAACAATTGTCCTAAGGAGCCCAGAGATTGGGCTTTCTAGACACAGACTTTAAACCAGCTATTCAGATATAGACATCACAAGAAAAGAAAACTACAGACCAATTCCTTATGGATACAAGTGCAAATATACTCAATGAAATACTAGCAAACCTAATCCAGCAACATATAAAAAGGATTATATACCGTGACCAAATGGGATTTCAGTGTTGGTTAAACATCTGAAAATCAATCAATGTAATATGCCATATCAACAGAAAAGAAAACAAAAACAACATGACATCTCAGTAGACAAGAAAAGGCATTTGACAAATTTCAACACATTTTTATGATAAAAACATCTAAAACACTATGAAAAAAA
>NW_007727342.1:9449-10151 GCF_000696425.1 Galeopterus variegatus
AAAAAAAGGAAATTTTCTTATCCTGATAAAAGGCATCTACAAAAATCTGAAAGCTAACATCATTAGTGGTGAAAGACTGCTTTTCCCTTCATATCAGGAGCAAGACAATGATGTTTGCTCTCACCACTTCTATTCAACATTTTACTTGAGGCTTTAGTGAGGCCATTTAAGCAAGAAAAAGTAATAAAAACATCCGGATTGGAATGGGAAGAAATGAAACTACCTGTATTCACAAATAACATGACACTGCATATAAAAAATTCTAAAGAACTCCCCAAACACACAGACAACGATTAAAACTAGTAAACAAGGTTTTAGGATACATTATAAATATACAAAAATCACTTGTATTTCTATACACTAACAATGAATAATCTGAAAACAAAATTTCAAAAACAAGTTCACTTACAATAGCATCAATAAGGATAAGGTACTAACTCTAACAATACATTTAATAAAGAAAGTGCAAAACTTGCACATTGAAAAATCACAAAACATTGTTGAAAAAGAATTAAGGAACAGTGAAGTAAAGACAAAAATACCCCATGGTCATGGATCAGAAAATTGAATATTGTTAAGATGGCAGGCTCCTCAAATTGATAGACAGGTCTAACATAATCCCTATCAAAATCCCAAATGCATTTTTGCATAAATTTACAAGGTAATCCTAAAATTCCTATGGATATGCAAGGAACCCAGAAT
>NW_007727342.1:11679-12342 GCF_000696425.1 Galeopterus variegatus
TAGAGTTTGGCTCTTTCTCAAAATGTTAATCATAGAGGTACCACATGACCTAGCAATTCCACTCCTGGGTAAATACCCAAGAGAAATGAGTACATATGTTCACACAAAAAAATTGTGTATGAACATTAATAGCATCATTATTCAGAATAGCTAAAAAGCGGAAGCAACCTATTGACCATCAACTGCATAATAGATAAACAAAATGTGGTATATCTGTAGAATGTCATATTTTGGTAATAAGAAACATATGAAGTACTGACACATTCTGCAACATGGCTGAACCCTAAATACAGCATGCTGCTTGAAAAAGCTTGTCATAGAAGATCACATACTGTGTGATTCTACATAAACGAGATGTCTAGAGCAGGCAATCGGTAGAGGCAGAAAGTAGATTAGTGCATTTCAGGAGCTGAGAGGAGGAGGATGGATGGCTGACAATGGACACAGGGGATAAGAATGTTCCCGAATTACATCGTGGTGACGGTGCATGACTCTGTTAACATACTCAAACCCACTGACTCTGCACGCCAGAGGAGCGATGTTATAATGTGTGAATTCTAACTGAATTATAAATTACATGTAAAAAATGAAATTGGATCTTCGGCATGATGTAAATTATGTAAACAATGTGTTGCATGTATGGACAGAAAGAACTTGAAAGGA
>NW_007727342.1:13423-25150 GCF_000696425.1 Galeopterus variegatus
AATGTTTCCATCCCAGTCCAAAGGCAGGAAGAAGACAAATGTCCCAGTTTGAATGCAGTCATAGAGGAGGAGTTCCCTCTTACTCAGGGGAGGGTCAGCTGTTTTGCTCTACTCAGGCCTGCTTTGGTTTGAACGTCCTCTCAAAAACTCATGTTGAAATTAATCCCCACTGTGACAGTGCTGAGTGGTGGGTCTTTAGGAGGTATTTAGCCTGGGAGGGCTCTGCTGTCATGAATGGATTAACTCATTCATGGATTGATAGATTAATGGGTTACCATAGGGGTGGAACTGGTGGCTTTATAGGAAGAGGAAGAGAGACCTGAGCTGCATGTGAGCACGCCAGTCCTGTCACCATGTGATGCTCTGTGCTGCATCAGGACTCTGCAGGGAGTCCCCACCAGTAAGAAGACCCTCACCAGGTGTGCTCCCTTAACTTTAGACTTTCCAGCCTCCAGATCTGTAAGAAATAAATTTTGTTTCTTTATAAACTACCCAGTTTTAGGTATTCTGTTATAAGCAGCAGAAAACTGACTAATGCAAGGTCTTTAATAGGGCAATCTCCTTCACTCAGTCTACCAATCCAAATGTTCATCTCTTCCACAAACACTTTCACAGATACATCCTGCATAATGTTGGACCAAATATCTGGGCACCCCATGGCTCAGTCAAGTTGACACATGAAATTAACACATATAGTTACCCAGATGGCACGTTCAGGGCATTGGCAGCATTCCCGGGAATACGCTGGTTAGTTATTATGTTTTTCAGATACTCAAACTAGGGAGATAAGACTCAGATAATCCTAAATTGAGCAGACCCACATCCAGCCCCCCTTTCTGGATGGGTGACCAAGCATTTTCCCACCTGGCTTTTCTATATCTCCCTTCTTGTCCGTTCCTTCATTTTTATGGAGGCTGAGCAATTCAGTCCTTTTCCACGTGAGAGTGAAAGCTGGTAGGAGGTGAAAGCCAGTTTCCAGTCCCATTTGTCTGGTGTTGCTATTGGATTTGCTGGTGTGGAGTTTTACATGTTTACTTGGGTACTGGTTTATATCTCTTTTCTTCCAGCCCCTGCGTCCTGTGGGGTCATGTTCTCATCCTTCCGCCCATCCTGCCCCACCGCTCTGTTTTCTCTGCCTGCAGTAGTGCATAATATAGGTTAGTGCTTAATTTTTTGAGTAAATACAATAACCAAATTATATATGGATAATTTATATATAAATAAATAAGATAAACTGCTTAGCTGGCGGTTATTGATTTCTGTTGTAACCCGTAGGTTAGCTATCCCCTCCCTGCTCCCAACATGCTCCAGAGAACCAGTCCCAGTTCGCTCAAAGCCCATGAACTCCACAAAACCCCAGGCCTCCCCAGCGTCTGCCGGTTCCAGGGCCTGCTCTCTCCTGCTCTGCTCTGTTCTTGAATCCCAGAGTGTCAGCTATTCCGACTCTCCTCAACCCTGCTTCAATAAACTCACTGTCACCAGCATGTGAAGGAGTTACTAACTGCTGAGGGAGACAGGCGGCCACGGCCGGCCGCAGGCCACGGGCTCTCAGCTCCGCCCTCCCTGCTGGCTTGAATTCCTTTTTTGTTCCCGCCCAGCTCATCCCCTGCTCATTCCTACCTGAACATGCGAATTCTCCTTCTGCTCCCAGAAGCTCTAGCACCTGCTGTCTCTGTGCTAGCACACCCCAATCCAGCAAGGTCTCAACAGAGAAAGAGCCATTTCTTTAACAGGATGCACTTCTGTAGGAGAGATTTAGGGTTATGATTAGTATTTTTTTGCTATCAAACACTTCTTGGGGTTTATTTCTGTATTTTCCAATTTATCCACAGTGGATGCATATTGTGGTTATTTAGGAAATCATAAGCACTATGTTAAAAATTTAATAAAGGCTCTGTGCTACTTAAATAATTTTGGAAAAGAAATCTGAAGGAGGCAGCTGGCTCCACCGCCCGTGGCTGTGGCCCTGCACCACCAAATGCCTCCCTGCTGATGCTCTCTTCCTGCTGGGCTTGTCTCGCTTGGTGCCTGGCTCCTTTGTGGACTGATTGGTTTCCCAGCCAGCCCCGTCTCAATGCTTGCGGCCATCCTCTGATCCTTCCTGTAGAATACCCCGCACGTCAGATTCATCAGAGGTCTTTAAACATTCAGAGGTCTCTTCTGTCACTGCAGTCTTTAGGAGATGTCTCCTAGATGGGGACATTCCAACTCCTGATCTCTGCCTACTTTCCTCCCCCCTGCACGTGCCTGCCAAAGATCTGTCTTCTTCCAAAATCTTCAAAGGGTCCTGTTTTCCAAGAGATGAACTCACAACCCCCACACAGCCCTAGGGCCTCAGGATTTGGGCACACTGCCTGCTCCAGTTCATCTTTCCTGGATCCTTTGACCAAAACGATGGCACCCGCCTGCCCCAAAGACCCTGCAGATGGTGGTCTCTCTGCCTGGAACGCCCCTGTATACATTCCTGCCTTCTGAAGCATCAGCCAGTTTTAAGATCAAGTGAAATGTCAAGGCTTCCACAAATGTCCTTCATTCTTCCAACCCAGAATTAATCCATTTGCACTTTATAATTGATGTCTAGTATAATGATCCCTCCTGGGCCCTGGAGTACTGTTTCTGTGCCTGTCCTTCTGCTGTCCTGAGAGCGCAGTACCCCTCTGGGTCCCTCACAGCATCTGGCCCAGGGCCCAGCACACACCAATTTAAGTGGCTCACAGTAGGGGGGTCAACGGCGGCCAACTGGACAGGGTGACGGACATAGCAGCCAAGCTGTGCTGCATGCCCTCCCTCCCTCCCTCCCTGGACCAAAGGTCAAAACTAGTCACTCTAATTTCCGCAAATGACAGCCTCCGCCCAGACTCCCAGACTTTCATGAAACCTCCTGAGGTCCCTAACAGGGGCCTCCCGAATCCCTTTAGCACCTTCCCACTTGAGCGCGTCACGTCTGTAATGCCATCAGGGATCCCAGCCCCTCTCCTTCCTCACCGTCTGGCTCTCAGCACACTTTTGGGGACCACGGAGGTGCTTAGAAAACGTTGTTGGACGAAAAGCATTAGATAGTTTATGACCAGAGTAGAGAATAATTGCTGGTGAGAGTTACATTCTAATAATGCCAGTGGCTCTGAGTTCATCTTGAAGTTTCTCTCCTGACCTGATTCTCGACAAGGGGGACGTAAAATCAAAGTCTGGCCTACTTAGCTGGCAGTGGTGAGCTGTGAAACTCCACCCGGCAGCCAGGGAAGTCTGATTACACAGATTAGGAACGCATTTCTATCGGGCTCTTTATCTACAGAGCAGCACTGGGGAAGGGGAAACAGAGTCCCTGATCTTCTGATATTTACGTCTTTCTCTGAGGTTTCCCAGGTGTCCTTACAGTCACATGGTGTGGCTAAGACCCCTCCCTGCTCATGGAAGTTCAGCTTCGATATTTGAATGTGGGCTTCTCCCTCTTTGGATGGAGAGTCCAGACCTCCCTTTTCCATGGTGGTACTCGGGACCACAGAGATGAGCGGCCCGAAGGCTGGTGTCATTTTTACATGATTATTAAATATACATTGACCCCTTATTCATTGTCTGGAAGCTTCTCAAGGGAGGGTCGAGTGTCTGATTCAGGTCTCCTTCCAAATGTGATGAAGGAATTGGTGGAAACATCGGTTAACCACGTTCTTTCCAAGTAATAATTATGTCTTTCTCACTTGTTTGTATAAAACCTCCACTGCCCAAGCACCTGCTATGGTTCCTTTCCTGGGGCGGCCTCCCCACCAGTGCCTCTGGCTCACCCTACACACTCGAGGCCTATGAATCATTTGTGACAAGTAGTGGCACGTATCTGGTGCCAGTGTAATTCATGAATTAATGGGTAGCGATACGCTGAGAGTCGGTCACTCTCCCCATGCACTGAGGGCGCCTCCAGAGCAGGGTCTCTGGGATCCATTTCAACATCCCAAGCTCCCTGCACAGTGTGGGGCACGGCCCATCACGTGGTGGAGTTGGCTCATGGGAGGAGGAAGGAGAGAGAGAGGGAAGGAGAGAGGAAGGGGAGGGAGGGGGAGAGAGAGAGAGAGAGAGAGGAAGGAGAGAGGGAGGGGGGGAGTCCTTCCCCTCAAGACCCAGGTGCCTTTCTTTGGTGACTCCCACCACCACGAGGATTTCAGAACCGTTCAGGAGGCTGTGGTGTTTGCCTTCATTCCTCAAGTTAGCTCCAAGAGTGTTTACTGCACATACCTCTGTGTGGCCCTGGGAGTGCAGGGACAGCTTGGAGAGCCAAGGTCACAGCTGGTGCAGTGCACATAGTGACTGGGGGGCTGTATCACAGCGCCATTCATGTTCTGTCCCTTATAAACGTGCCCTGCCTTCTGCTGTCCGCGGTTCCGGGCATGTTGCTCTGTCTCCAGGGTTGAGTGGAGCGGAGGCCCCGCCTTCACTCCATGTGCGTGCCTGCTCCACTTACCTGAGCACCCAGCAGGGAATTCGAGAAGCGTGGACCATTTGGTGTTCTGAACGGGCGACTGCTGCACATCTCTGCTCCCAGCTCAGGCAGCAGCAGAGGCAAAGGGTGTGGTCATGTGCCACGTCAAGTTGTTCTTTTAACTTGTCTTTCTACATACGAGACCACAAAGCAGGTGCTCGGTGAAGGTTTGTGGACTGGATTTGTTGGAATCTCCCACACTCTCCCTCTCTCTTCATCCCAGAAGTGCTGACTCCCTTGCTGCTCCTCAAGTAGACCCTGTGCACCCCCTGGGGGTGCGGCGCCTGGTCCTCTGCCTGGAGCACCTTCTCCAGACATCAGCAAGGCTTCATCCCTCGTGGTGTCTTTTGTCTACGCAGTTGCCACCCTCTCAGTGAGGCCCACCCTACGCACAGTAACACAGCAGCTTGCATGCCCTGGAGGCCTCTCTAAATTCTGGGATGGCTGAGACTTGTCCTGTTCACTACTGTGCCTTCAAAACTGCCTGGTACATAGTTGGAGTTCAACAAATATTTGTAAAATGAATACATATGTGAATAAAACAAATAAAACTCATAACTATGTACGTGAGTAGAAGACGAGAAGGCCAGAACTCAGCTCTGTGACTACGTCTCTATTGTTTCTGGCTTTATCCAAGGATCTAGAGCGGAGCCTGGAAAACAGAAGACACTCGAGTTTGTTGAGTGAATGAATGAATGAATTCTATCTCTCTTTTGCTGTATGTTTTTTAACTGTCATGAATTCTAGATATTTCTGGGCATTTCTAGGTTCCAGGTATCTTGGCCTTAGAAACCTCGTCCGGCGGTTCTGTAATTTACCAAATTTGGTGATGGAGCTCTCTCCCCTGGTGGACCCTCTGAGGACGGTTTGTCTCTTTATGACTGACAGTAGCCCCTCCAGGAAGCTGGCCCCAGCCAAGAGGGGTCCAGAGGGTGGAGGTGGGGGAGACCAATTTCTCATTTGTATGTGCCATTCGGGAAGTCCTGGCCTTTTATTATAGAGAATCAATATTTGTACAGTTGGTAGACTGTAAAATTTTATAGTTGTGAAGTGACACGTTTTCCTAACTGGACCCAAAAGAGATATAAAACCCAACAGCAGGAGTTACAGGATGATTCAGGTAATCGGTGGCAATTATAGAGTGCATCGGATATGCAGGGCTGTTACCCACATTATCTCAGAGAACCCCCAAACAGCCCCATAGGATGGGAATGGCCACTACACTCATTTTACAGAGGGGGAAACTGAGGCTTAGAGGGATCAAAAATTTGCCCCAGAGCCCCGACCCTGGGCTGTCTGATCCCTGGATCTGTGCTCTTAGGCGCTCTGGAACTATACACGTGATCACCTTCTGCATGATTCACTTCCATGGTGACTACTGGAATCTAATGATGTCCCAGAAAGGTATTCAAACCAAAGGCCTCTACACACCCTGCTTGGGTGCTTGTGTATATGGTGGGCACTAATATGATTTAAAGTATGGAATGTAAAATTAGAAATTTTCATCCCCAAACTTCACTTTATATGTAAAGGAACAGATGCCCTGAGACAGCAAAAATTTATCCCCCACTGCAGACCTGCTCAGGGCAGAAGCCAGTATAAGACTCTAGTTACCAGTCCTTGATGCCACAGTCCGCAGAGTTCAGCCTTGTCCTGCTTCTGGGCCTCTGCAAGCCCCTTTCAGCTCCCTGCAATCCCAAATCAAGCTATGAGGCAAGACAGCTGATTGCAGTGGACATCAGAGGAGGGTGTGTTCCATCCACAGAAAGACACCTGGGACTGCAAAATACAAATGACACATAGCCCTAGAGCAGCAGGTGGGGACAGGGACCAAGTCCGACTAAGTTCCCCCAGTGAAGCATCAGCTCACAGGGCTCCCACAAGCTCCACCTCTGGTTTCCAGTCCCAGGATCAAGAGGCCCCTGGTGGCACACTGGCCTGGCCAGGGCTGGCTGGGGGATAACTGGCCAGGAGCAGAGCTGGTGGAGCCCTGCACCTGCTTCCCTAGCACGGGCTTGGGACAAGCAGTGATGACTCCCATTCCTGCTGCACCTGGAAGCCCTGGACCAGGTGCCCAAGAGGGAGGTCAGAGAAGCTCAGAAGCCTTTTCCTGTGAGAAGCTGAGAAAAATAAGCAGAGGACAACTCACTTCCGGGGGTCTGTAGAATAACAAAATAAAGTGCATCCTCCAAAGGCCGCTCCTCTCCGGGGCACCTGACCGAGGTGTCCTACCCTGGGGTTCACACACCAACCCATCCGCTGAGCTACCTGAGGACTAACATGGACTGAGCCTGGCCTCTCCCCCAGCAGAAAATGAGCTGAAATAACAAGCTATGTGGGAAGCATGACAATTCCCCTAATAAATACATTTCTTGCACCCAGAGTTACTGTTGAAAAATCTATTGATGTTATTTTTGTTTCTTTCTAGGTGACATATTCTTTATCTTTGTATTCTTTTAAAATGTCCTCTTTGTACTTTTTATATTTTAATTTTATTACAGTATGTGAATATATAAAAAGATGATGGGGTAATGTTTTCAAAGCATTAAAATAAAGAACTTCAAACCTAGAAAATATAATTTTATCCAAACAGTTATTAAAATAGGAGGGCATGATAAAATATTCTCAGAAATACCAGGACGCAGAAGCTTTGCCACACAAAGAATCACAATGAAAACAGCTTTAGTCAAAATGTTTAAATAAGAGAAGGAAATGTTGAAAGAGGTATCTAAAATAAAGACAATCAAAAATCTTAGGAATTTTTTTTCGTTCTTAAAAAAATGGAAGGGAAATAAGACCAAATAAAAAGAGAAAATATATCCTTAAGACCCCAGAATTAAAAGTGTAGATATTAACAACATTGTAGGGATTTTGGCAAAGTCTCAGTATTGGATTTGAGAAATTACAAAGTTCATGTTTTACAAGTAAATAATAAATATATTCATTTTAAAAAGAGAAATAAAAATATAAATAGTGGGCTAACCTAAAGAATTAATTATGATCATTGGAAATACATCAAGTGTAATAAATGTAAGTAAACTAATCTCACCAATTATGAAAGATTATATAAACTGTCTGAAGAGCAAAAACCTATATACATGTCATTTATACTAACAGACCTAAAATATGGATACATATAAGTGTAAAAATTAAGAAACGAAAAACTTTTCTGGCAAATATGAACCAGATATATGAGGTGTAGTAACAGTAATATATAATAAAATAAACTGTAATAAAAATGTGTTGTTAGCAATACTTTCACTCCAAAATTTTGGAAAGATGTGCTTTACCAAGAAAACTCATATAATTATCATAATAGATGCAGGAAAAAGTTGAACATCCTTTCATGTTAAAGAGAAAAAATGAAAAAGGAAATAAAACAAAAACTTTTAGCAAAACTAGGGATTGAAGGGAATTTCTTCAAATAGAGAGTATCTGAAAAAATAACTTAGAGTAAACTGTGTACTTAAGGTTTCCCACTGAAATTGAAATTGGGAATGGGGCAAAGTTCCTGCTATCACAACATTTATTTAACATTGTAACAGTGGTTGTAGCCAGGTCAATATAGAAAGAAAAAAGTAATAAAATTCATAAAACTGAAAAACAAGAAATAAAACTGTTATTTCAGATAACCAAATTGTATACAGTCAGCTTTCTGTATCCATGAATTTCACATCCCTGGATTCAGCCAACTGCAGATTAAAAATATTTTTTTAAAAAATTGCATCTGTATTTAAGAAATACAGACTTTTTTCCTTGTCATTATTCCCTAAACAATATAGTATTAATACTACTTATGTGTTATTTACATTGTATTAGGTATTATAAGTAATCTAGAGATGATTTAAAGTATACAGGAGGATGCGTGTAGGTTTAGGCACATAGTACACCACTTTATATCAGGGACTTGAGCATCAGATTTGGGTATCTGCAGGAGGTTTTAGAACAACTCCTCCATGGAGACCAAGAAACAATTGTATTTCAAAATTCAAAAGACTTAAACTATTAGAATTAATAAGTAAATATTTTAAGAATGCTGGATATAAGATAATAAAGTTCAATACATTTTTGCATATTGGAAACAAAGATAACACAAAAAATTAAAAATTTTAAGTATTTTTTTCAAAAGATCAAACAAAAATCAAATACCTAGAAATTAATCTAATCAAAGATGTACAAAACCTTTACATCAGTGCTACACAAAACATAGGTGATGAAATAATTGTTACCAGTTTATGACAAAAAAAAAATTTAGTATAGGTGTATAGAAATTTTTTTGGAATTTTTGACAGTATCACAATATTTTTATTTTATTTCACAAACATATTGGCTCAGAAATTTAAAAAACAAAATAAAAGAAAACTACTGCTTCCTCACCACAGACACTTTGAGAAGCACTATGGCATATAAAATGTATAATTTTTTGAGAAAAATTAAAAGCCTTTATAAATAAACACTTTGTATTTGTTAATTGGAAGACTCAATAATGTAAAGATGACAGTTCTTTCTAAATCAATCAATAGATTTTATGCAATCCCAATCAAAACCCCAGAAGGATATTTGCGTGTGTGTAGAAATTGATAAGTTAGGCTGAAGTCTGCACGGAAAGGCTAAGGATAGGCATGGTGATCTGAAGGAGAGGACCAGAGCTGCGTCACTGCAATGCTACATGTGACGTTCCATTATAAAACTAGTGCCACTGAGACATCGGTGTGATATTGGCACAAGCATAGACAAATAGACCAGTAAAACCACATTGAAAGTCTAGAAACAAATTCACACGTTTGTAATCACCTGACATTTGACAAAAATGACACTGCAGTGTAGAAGAAATGGAATGGTCTTTTCAAGAAATGATGCTTAGTGAATTGGAGATCCATGGGAAGTGAGAATCATGGTATCTCACAATGTATGCAAGCATTAATTAAAGATGGACTTTAGCACTAAATATAAAATGCAAAACTATAAAGTTTTGCAGAAAAACATTGAAGTTCATCTTTTTGGCCTTGGAGTAGGTAAAATCTTAAACTCGATATTAAAATTGCAAAACATGAAGAGTAAGAGCAGATTCGTTGGATCATGTGAAAGTTGGATCATCTGTTCATCAAAAGACACATTAATAGGTAGAAGTTGATAAACAGAGTGGGAGAAAATTCCTGTAAAACATATAATACATATATCAAACAGACTCATAACTAAAGCATATTAAAATACGTATAAATTAATAATATAAAGGCAGGCAGCACAAAGAAAATTGGCCCATAGACTAAAGAGACACTTCATAAAAACACACATTCAAATGGTCAATAAAGCACATAAAAGTCTGCTGAACTTCATTAACCATCAGGGAAACGCAAATTAAAGCCATAATTTGATGCCAGTGTGCACTTGCCAGAATGCCACAGATACAAGACAAGCAATAGCAGGTCTTGGCAAAGATGTGGGGTACACACAACTAATACACAGCTGGTGGGAGCAGAACTGGTGCAAACACTTTGGGAAGACGTTTGGAAGAATTCTCTACAGCTCCACAAGTCCATATTTTGTTCACGGCAATCTCCTTCCTAGGTTGATACTCCACAGAAATGAATACATTGGTTCTTCAAAAGATGCAGAAAAAGTTTATAACAGCACCATTCATTACTGTCTAACTAGACATTTCCTAAATGTTCATCAATTATTACTGTCTAACTAGAGATTTCCTAAATGTTCATCAATAATGGAGTAGGTACAACTTTGGTATATCCATACAACAAAATACTTACAGCAGGAGACAAAGTCATCTACAATAAGTATGGATGCTCTTTTTACTGAGTGACAATGGTAAGACACAAGTGAATATGTGCAGCACGATTCCATCCATACAGAAAACAAAAGCAGGTAAAACGTACCTGATAGAATTCGGAGGTGTCGTCCCCACCAAAACTCATGTGGAAATCTGATCCCCAATGTGGCAGTGTTGGAAGCTGTTTGAGTCATGGGAGCAGATCCCTCAGGAGTGGACTAATGCTCTCCCTGGGGGAGGAGGGGTACTGAGTGAGTTCTCACTCTATTAGTNAAACACACATTCAAATGGTCAATAAAGCACATAAAAGTCTGCTGAACTTCATTAACCATCAAGGAAACGCAAATTAAAGCCATAATTTGATGCCAGTGTGCACTTGCCAGAATGCCACAGATACAAGACAAGCAATAGCAGGTCTTGGCAAAGATGTAGGGTACACACAACTAATACACAGCTGGTGGGAGCAGAACTGGTGCAAACACTTTGGGAAGACGTTTGGAAGAATTCTCTACAGCTCCACAAGTCCATATTTTGTTCACGGCAATCTCCTTCCTAGGTTGATACTCCACAGAAATGAATACATTGGTTCTTCAAAAGATGCAGAAAAAGTTTATAACAGCACCATTCATTACTGTCTAACTAGACATTTCCTAAATGTTCATCAATAATGGAGTAGGTACAACTTTGGTATATCCATACAACAAAATACTTACAGCAGGAGACAAAGTCATCTACAATAAGTACGGATGCTCTTTTTACTGAGTGACAATGGTAAGACACAAGTGAATATGTGCAGCACGATTCCATCCATACAGAAAACAAAAGCAGGCAAAGCGTACCTGATAGAATTCGGAGGTGTTGTCCCCACCAAAACTCATGTGGAAATCTGATCCTCAATGTGGCAGTGTTGGAAGCTGTTTGCGTTATGGGAGCAGATCCCTCATGAGTGGACTAATGCTCTCCCTGGGGGAGGAGGGGTACTGAGTGAGTTCTCACTCTATTAGTTCCTGCAAGAGCTGGTTGTTTAAAAGACCCTGGCACCTCCTCTCTCTCTCTTGATTTCTCTTGCCATTTGATCTGCTCATACCCAGAAGCTCCCTGCCACTTTCCACCATGAGTAGAAACAGCCTGAGGCCCGTGCCAGATGCAGCTGTCCCAGAATCATAAGCCAAATAAACCTCTGTTCTTTGTAAATTACCCAGTCTCAGGTATTTCTGTTATAGCAACACAAATGGACTAACACATTACCATTGGGGTAGAGGTCAGGATAGTGTCTTCCCTTGAGGTTGGGTTGTAACTGGCAGGGGGAGGAGACAATCTGTAATGCAGCAAGGTTGTTTCTTGGTCTTGGTACCAGTCACATGGTGTGCTCATCACCTCAAACATTTGCCATGTCTTTGTGTTGGGAGCATTCAAAATCCTCTCTTCTAGCTATTTGAAATTACGCAATAAATTGTCAACTATAATCACTCTA
>NW_007727342.1:26239-28238 GCF_000696425.1 Galeopterus variegatus
CAAAATCCTCTCTTCTAGCTATTTGAAATTACGCAATAAATTGTCAACTATAATCACTCTACACTGCTGGAAAACACTGGGACTCATTCCTACTACCTAGCTGTAATTTTGCATCTGTGACCAAACTCTCCCTTTCCCCTCCCCTCTGCTCCTCCCTGTCTCTAGTAACCACTATTCTACTCTCTACTCCTATGAGAGCAACATTTTTAGATTACATATCAATTAAAAATAACAAAAAATTAAATTAAATTAAAATAAAACAAAAAAATAAAAAAACCCAGAAACAATTAGAAAAAAAAATATTCTGAAGAGGGGCACCCAAATAACAGTTTAAAATTTTAAAAATGAGACACAGAAGCCAGCTATCAACATTTCTATTTAATATTATATTGAAAGTCCTAATCAGCACAAAAATAAACAAATAACAACAACAACAAAAATAGAAACATAGGATTGAAAAGAAGATATTAAAACTATCATTTTCAGAGTAAATAATTGTTTACATAGAAATTAATTTCATCTATAACATATTAGAAATAATAAGAGTGTTTAGCAAGAAACATTAGATTAAAAACTAAAGAATTCTGAATCTATGGAATTTAGCCAATAATAAAATATCACTATTTGTTTGTTCATTGCAACAAATGTACCATACTAATATAAGATGTTAACAGTAAGGAAATCGTGCATGGGTGTATATATCTCTCTGCCAGCTTCTCTCTGTACCAGCTTCATGATTTTTCTGTAAATCTAAAACTGCTCTCAAATAAAGAGTTTATTTAAAAAAAGATATACGATGGGCCGGCCCCGTGGCTCACTTGGGAGAGTGTGGCGCTGTTAGCGCCGAGGCTGCAGGTTTGGATCCTATATAGGGATGGCTAGTGCACTCACTGGCTGAGCATAGTGCAGACAACACCATGCCAAGGGTTGTGATCCCCTTACCAGTCAGAAAAAAGAAAAAGAAAAGATATACCATGTTTATGGATAGGAAGATTTAGCAATATAAAGATGTCAGTTATTCCTAATGATGTGATGTATAGATTCAAATCACTTTTCCAAAATTAGTGCAAAATATATTCACAGAACTTGATAAGATGGTTCTAAAAGTTACATTCTAAAGTAAAGGTACGAGGAAATCCTGGACAATCCTGAAGAGAATGACCAGGAAGGGAAAGAGGCCTGTTTTATTCCCCTCACCAGAGTTTTACTGTAAGTCCTGATACGATGGTAAAGGGAAGGGGAAGACAGATTGATCAATGCAAGAGAATAGAGAGCCCAGAGTCAAGCCCACGGCATGCATGAAACTCTGACTTATGACAGGAGAGGTGGACCTGAGGGGAAAGGTGGGATCGCTCAACAAGCAGAGCAGGAGAAAATGAACCCTTACCTCATGCTATATACAAAAATCAACTCCAGCTGTGTTGCTGAATAATGTCAAAAACAAAACTTTAAAACTTCTCATGGAAAATATAAATGGATATCTTTTAGTACTGGGAGCAGGGGATAATTTATTAAATGCACAATGCATTAACCAAAAAATAGAAAATGAATAGATTTGAATATATTTAAGTTAAAAACTTTTGTACATCAAAATAAACTTTAAGAAAAATAAGAAAATTAGTTACAAATTGGGAGAAGAAATTTAGAAAACCTAGAAATAAGAACCAATTCTTATGAAGAATATATACGGATGTTCTTTATCTCAATAGTAAAAGCAAAAAAGCCCAGCATAAATGTGACAAAATACACAAATGGATATTTTATTTTTATTTATGTATTTATTTATTTATTTATTTATTTCATTTTACTTCTCAATATACATTGTAGTTAATTTTCATGCCCCTTGACCTGTTCCCCCCTCCCCTCCACCCCTATATCATATCTGACTCAAACAGTTCAAGGAATTTTTGTGGTTACTCTGTCTTCTTTCCCCCAGCTTTGATTTGTTTGTGTGTTTATTTATTTATTTATTTTTAGCTCCCACCAATAAGTGAGAACA
>NW_007727342.1:29324-29924 GCF_000696425.1 Galeopterus variegatus
GTGGGATAGCTGGGTCATATGGTAGATCTATCTGCAATTGTTTGAGGAACCTCCATACCACACAAATGGATGTTTTACACAACAGAAAACATAAGGAGCTGGTAGATACATGAAGTCTCATTAGTTAACAAGGGAGTGCAATTGAAGACCACAGTGTTTTCTTGCAGTCCAAAATAACATTGTAGGAAAATGTGGATACACAGAGTTTTTACACGTGGCTGGTGGGAGGGTAAATTGCTACAATCATTTGTGAAAACAGTTTTGCATTATCTTTTGAAGGTGAACACTCAAGTACTCTCTGATTCTCCAATTCTGCTTCTACATACTCAAGTGGGACTCTTACACACCTGTAACGGGAGAAATGCACAGAATGTTCATGACAGCAAAGACCTCAATGCAAATTAATGGCCATTCCTGAGAGAGAGGACAGATAAACAGTACATATAGACCCACAATGAAATATTCTGCAGTAGTCAAAATGAATGAATCACAGTCTCATGAGAAACACAGATGAGTATTGGAAATCTAATAAGCAAAACTTTTAGGCCAGGAGGATGACATACAGCACGGTGCCCGTTTAAATCAAGTTAAAAACAATAA
>NW_007727342.1:30037-33293 GCF_000696425.1 Galeopterus variegatus
TTTTAGGCCAGGAGGATGACATACAGCACGGTGCCCGTTTAAATCAAGTTAAAAACAATAACAATCAAGCATATGTAACTACTCGGAGTCTTTTATAAGTGATTCAACTTTTCTGTAAATATAAAACTATCCTCAAATTTAAAAGGTTTTTGGGTTTTTTTGTTGTTGTTGTTTGTTTGTTTGTTTTAAATGAGCCATACAGCTTGAATGAAAGACAAATAGATAATTCCCAAGGAAGTGTTTGGGTGGAAAGTGTGGGCCTGCTCGACCCCACTGTGGAGCCGGTGGAGGGCAGAGCTGGCCAGGAGTCACCCCATGTGCTGTGTTTCCAGGTAGTGGTGTGAGACATGGGAGGAAAAGAAAGAAGAGAAATTTCCAGAAACATGAGGGCAGCGGAAGAACAGCCCAAGAAGCGATCACTCACGCCCACACCCCATCCCACAGGGAAGCCACTGCAGCCGGGGAGAGTGCCTGCAGCCTCGGCAGCAGCTCTGACCCCCTGCTACTTTCTGAGAAAAACTCAAATATTAAAAATGACAAATAATCCACAAGGAAGCAGCATCTGGTCTATGCAAAGATTGAAAATAAAAGGAAGTAAAGGCCGGGAGAAAGAAGTGACAAACCGCACATATTCACGAAGAAACACTTGCACGGGGGCTGCAAATGTTAACCAACCACATCACCACGGAGAAAAACAGCAACAAACAAAGTGGTTTCTCTACAAAACCAGTGTAAACAAAGAGAGTTATTATAGGCAGAGACACTCCAGCCCCAAATGGCAGAGAAGCACAGGCTGCAGAGCTCAGAGCAGCAGTTGAGGAGAAGGGTAAAACAGGACGGAAAGGCAGAGCTCGGTGCAAGCCCATGAAGGAGGGCAGGGGTCCCAGTGTCCCCTGAGTTTTCACCCACATCCTGGCTCCTTCCTCTCATGCTGGCTTAGATGTCCTGCTTTGACATCAGAATCACTCCTCAAGTGAGGACACGTGGTGTTTGTCTTTCTGCACCTGGGTTGTTTCACTTAGCATGATTTTTTCCAAGCTTATCCACATGGCTGCAAATGGAATGGTCAGGTGGGGGCCTGATCCTCCTTGACCTCTCAGAATTTGATTGTGTCAATTGTATCCCCAAAGTGTCTCCTGCTCTTGGCTGCTCTCCCTCCTGTCTCTTCCTCAGACGACCTCTAACTTTGGTTTCCCCAGGATTCCATTCTTCGGCCTCTTATTTTCTCTGCTTATCCTGTCTTCCTAGGTGACCTCATCCAGTCATGCAGACCCCAGGATGAGGTCTGCATTCCTATCGCTTGTCCCCACCTCGTCCTCTCAATCAGGAATCCTGTGTGCAAATAATCCTCACTCCAGAGCTTCACTTCTTTGCGCATAGGTGTCTCAAATCTAGCATATGCAAAACTCTCATGTCTGTTCCACTTCAAATCCTTTCCTCTCCAAAATTCACCCAATTGCTAAAACCTTTCCATCGCCTGTTACCACCGCCACATTTCCTACTCCATGTCTAGAGATGAGAAGATTAACCTGGATTATCCAGGTGGACCCAATGTAATCGTGTTCTTATAACAGGGAGTCAGGAGGGTGAGTCAGAGAAGGAGATAGCCGCCTGCCTCCCGTCCCACGTCCCATCCTCGGTCTATTCTCTGCACAGCAGAAGTAAATCATATTTGCCCTCTACTTGAAGCTTAATAAGTCCTGGACCCTATTTTGGCCTAGGACCTTACATGATCTCATCCTTGACAGTATCTTTTGAGATCCAGTATTCCAGCAGGCATGCTATTTTTAATTATTAAAAAACAGCATTTTGGGGGGTTAGCTGGGATACCAATATGTTTCAATCTTAATAACAACAGGGGAAGAAACATGTAAATTGAACAGTTTATATCCTCAGATCAAGAACAATGATTCAATCNAGTATCTTTTGAGATCCAGTATTCCAGCAGGCATGCTATTTTTAATTATTAAAAAACAGCAATTTGGTGGGTTAGCTGGGATATCAATATGTTTCAATCTTAATAACAATAGGGGAAGAAACATGTAAATTGAACAGTTTATATCCTCAGATCAAGAACAATGATTCAATCATTCAATATGAGCAAAAAGGTCAAACACGTGGTCTATGGGTCCAGGGGGCGTTTCTGCCCCGGTGACAGGCAGCACTGCGAAGCTGCTGTTCGAATAAAGTTTCTAATCATAGTTCAAAGGCTTCCTGAAGAAATGGGATATAAACATGACAGAATTGAAATAAATACGGGTAACTGTAAAGAATCATCATCGATACATGACAGAAACAAAGGAGTCAGAGACAAACTGGAAATATTGTGTCGTCAATAAGGAGGTGCCGCTGCTTGAAGAAAATAGCTTGTCAAGATAATCTCCACATTATAAAACGAGACACAGGTTGTTGGAAGGAGTCAAAAGAAAAAAAATAAAGAAAGAACAGGGTTAATGTAACGATCTCCTCACTATTAAACTGAGTCAGAAAGAGGTTTTTAAGGGATGGAAATATTTGCACCGGAAATGAACTCGAGATTCAACCATGAAACCAATGATAAAAATTGTTTTCCAAGATTGCATTTTAAAGAAATAGANCCTCTCTGACTCTCCACCTCGTATCTCCTTCTCTGACTCACCCTCCTGACTCCCTCTTATAAGAACACAATTATACTGGGTCCACCTAGATAATCCAGGTTAATCTTCTCATCTCAAAATCTCTTTTTTTAAAAAAAATTATTGATTATACGTATTAATGGGGCACAGAGCTGGCCATTAACACCTGTACCTAAGATGTAGTGAGCAGATGGATACTATCAGATGCACACCACCTAAAACTGCAGTTGTTACCTATATCGCCCACCCAACCTCTCTCCACCCCCTACCACCCCCTCTCCTCCAGCAACCCTAGGTCTGCTCTCTCCTGCTGCAAGCCCAACATACCACTGTGGTCTTTCTTCATTCCTTCTTTCTCTCTTAGCTCCCACTTATGAGTGAGGACATGAGGTATTTCTCTTTCTCTGTCTGGCTTATTTCACTTAGCATAATTTTCTCCAAGCTCATCCATTTTGCTTTGAATGACAGAATTTCATTCATTTTTATGTCCCATCACCGAAACCTCCCTCCCTCCTCCCTCTCCCCCCTCCCACCCAAGTCTGTCCCCTCCATTTGCTTGTTGTAAGAACTTCAAAAAAAAAATAATAATAATTGTGGTTAATAATCAACTACATTGTATATTGACAAAATAAAAATAATTA
>NW_007727342.1:33726-37893 GCF_000696425.1 Galeopterus variegatus
ACGGGCGCGACACTGAGGGTTGCGATCCGTTGCCGGTCACGAAAAAAGACAAAAAGACAAATAATAATAATAATAATAATAATAATAATTGTGGTTAATAATCAACTACATTGTATATTGACAAAATAAAAATAATTAAAAAAATATCTTAACAGTCTTTGTGTTACAAACAATATTGCAATGATCATTTTAATACATTTTTGTTTGGATGGGTATTAATAAATTGTAACTTATGAAGTGAAAAAAAAAGAATTTCATTCATTTTTATGGTTGAGTGGTATTCCATTGTGTGTATGTAACACATTTTCCTTATCCAGTCAGCTGTTGATGGACATTTATGTTGGTTCCATGTCTTGACTGTTGTAAGCAGAGCTGCAACAAACATGGGAGTGCAGGTGTCTCTTCGACGTGATGATTTCCATTCCTCTGGGTACATACCCAGCAGTGGGATTGCTGATCATAGGGTAGCTCTATCTGTAGTTGTTTCAGAAACCTTCACACTGTTTTCCATAGTGGTTGTACTAATTGACAGTCCCACCAAAAGTGGGGAAGAGTTCCCTTTTCTCTACATCTTCACCAGCATTTGTTATTCTCAATCTTTTTGATAATAGCCAGTCTAACTTGGGTGAGGTAATACTTTAATGTGGTTATAATTTGCATTTCCCTGATAATTAGTGTTGTTGAGCATTTTCTTTAAGTGCATATTGGCCATTTGTATGTCTTCCTTTGAAAAAATGTCTGGTCAGATCCTTTGTCCATTCTTTAATTGGGTTATTTGTTTTTTCACTGTGCAGTTGAGTTCCTTGTATATTCTGAATATTAATCCATTGTCAGATATATAGTTTGCAAATATTTTCTCCCATTCTGTAGGTTGTATTTTCACTCTGTTGATTATTTCCTTTGCTGTGCAGAAACTTTTTTAGTTTGATATAATCCCACATTTTTTCTTTTGTTGCTTCTGCTTTTGGGGTCTTATTCATAAAGTCTTTGCTCAGTCTTACTTCCTGAAGTGTTTCCCCTATGTTTTCCTTTAGTAGTTTTATAATTTCAGGTCTCATTCTTTAGTCTTTAACACATTTTAAGTTGATTTTGGCATATGGAGAAAAATGCAGGTCTAGTTTCATTCTTCTACATATGGATGTTCAATTTTCCCTGCACCATTTATTGAAGAGGCAGGCTTTTCCCCAATGCACATTCTTGTTGCCTTTGTCAAAGATCACTTGATTGTAAGTATACAGGTTGATTTCTGGGTTCTCTATGCTCTTCCACTGGTCTGAGTGTGTATTTTTGGTTATTACAGTTTCGTAGTATAATTTGAGGTCATGTAGTGTTATGCCTCTGGCTTTATTTATTTATTTATTTTTGCTCAGCATTGCTTCGGCTATTTGGGGTCTTTTGTTGTTCCATATGAATGTTAGGATTGTTTTTTTCTATTTCTGTTAAGAATGCCATTGGCATTTTTATGGGGATTGCACTGAATCTGTAGATTGCTTTGTGTAGTATGGACATTTTCACAAAAATCTATTCAATGAATTATAAAAGAAAACTTCCCAGATATAGGGAGAGACAGAACTTCAGATCCAGGAAGCTCAAAGGTCCTCAAACAGATTCAATTCAGAAAGATCTTCTCTTAGTCAAATGGGCAAAGCTCAAGACAAAGAGAGAATCCTAAGAACAGCAAGAGAAAGACATCAAGTTACTTATATGGGAGGCCCCATCAGACTAACAGCAGACTTCCCAACTGAAACTTTACAGGCCAGAAGAAAATGGAATGGCATATTCAAAATGCTAAAAGAAAAAAATCTGCCAGCCAAGAATACTATTACCCTGCAAAATTATTCCTCAGAAATGAGGGAGAAATAGTATATTTCCCAGACAGACAAAAGATGCAGGAGTTTATCACCACTTGGTGAGACTTGCAAGAAATTCTCAAGGGGGTCTTGAATCTGGAATAAAAAAAAACAATAATCACTACCAGGAATACAGAAGAAAGAACAAAACCCACTAGTAAAACACAAATGAAAACAAGAAAGAAAAAAAAATAAACTAAATCTTGCCACTTCAAAAAACCAACAAATATCAAAGATGAATAATAAAAGGGGAGGAAAGGAACAAAAGATATTTAACTCATCTAAAGAAAAAGCAATAAAATGGCAGGAGTAAGACAACACCTGCCAATAACAACCCTAAATGTAAATGGATTAAACTCCTTATTCAAAAGACACAAACTGACTGATCAGATTGAAAATCTAGACCCCACTACATGCTGCCTTCAAGAGACCCACATCACCTGTAAAGACACACACAGATTGATAGTGAAAGATGGAACAAGGTATGCCAGACAAATCGAAACCAAAAATGACCAGGAGGAGCTGTTCTTATATTGGATAAAATAGACTTTGAACTGTTTTATTTTAATATACTTTAATCTTATTAATTTTTCTCCTGATAATTTATAGAACAGCAATGTTTGCTTGATGACAATATTTTTTAAAAAATTACATTTCAATTGATGACTTTTAGTATGCTTACCATTCTGGTATTTAAAATAGATAATTTAGTTTCAGTGTTTTTTAACGGATTTTGAGCAGTTAAAATAGCATATCTGCATTTGGGCCTCACATGGAATGCCCAAGTGTCAGTACCACTGCTTCCCTGCAGGTCAACCTCCCATAGCCCATTTCATCCACACTGGCCTCAGGCTGGGCCTCGATGTGCCAGCTCAGTCCTGCTCGAGCCCCTTCTCAGTGCCTGACATCTGTGACCCCAGATAACCAATCTCAATCCTTCAGGACTTGGCTGCATGCTGTCATCTCAGAGAAGCTGTGTCTAATGGTCCTCTCTAAAGAGAGTCCTATCATTCTCTGTGCCCACATCCTGTTTTGTTTGTCTTAATAGAACGAATCATCCTGAACTTGTGTGATTTATTCCCTTGCTCACTGTGCCCCATAAAGCAGGGGATTGTCCTGGTCAAGGTGGTTTATACTCTACCCTCAGTGATGGAACAGAATTTGGCACAGTGTAATATTGCATAAGGATTCATTAATTAAATGAGTGAGCACCACCAAAAAATAGGCAGGAACACAGAGAGGAGGTGAAATAAAATAAAAAAAAACAAAGATTGCAGAAACATAAAATCATGGTTCCGGAAGGCAGAAAAAGACTAGCACCGACATGCAGATAAGTGGTGTCCCCAAATGAAAGATAATCCAAACAATGTTGCGCACTGTAGCAGTACACCACCGGGCCAGCCCTAGAAAACATATTTAAAGAAATAATTCAAAATGCTATTCTAGACATTAAAGGAATCTTTTGTCTACATGCTCAAAGGGCACCTCATATTGCAGGAAAAATTGAAAAAAAATTGATATCAAACAAAGAAGCACTGAGACACACTATGACAAAATTTATTAAATTTTTAAATAAACAATTTTTGAAAATGCATGTTAAGATGACTTACTAAAGTCATCTGTAAAGGGAAAGAAATCCCTATGCCTAAGACTTCCCAACAGTAATATTTAAAACAGTGAGAACAAATTCCTCAAAGAAATAGAGCACAACAAGAATTTAATATCCAGCTAAACTCTTCATCAATATGGAAACAACAGACACTCATTTTTAACATGCAGAACCTATGCCCACTTTGTATACAACAGAGCGGACATCTACATCACACAGTCATTGAACGGTGCTGGATCAGCCAGTAACTAGAGAAAAAAAAATACAATAATCAGATCTCTACCTTGATTCAAGTACACAGGTGGTTTAAATACTGAAATGCAAATGAAAAACTTTAAACATTTTAGAAGAAAACATGAGAGAATGCTTGGGAAGAAATTTTAAAATAAATAACAGTACAAACCATAAAAAAAGAACTTATTTTCATCAACAGCCACCATAAACATGTCAAATTCAACCCACAAAATATATTTTCAATTTATATGACTGATAAAAAAGTGAAATTCAAAATATGAAACTAAAAGAACTTTTCAATAGTCAATAGTTAAAAACAACTCCAAATAGGCAAAATATATGAATAAGCATTTCACAGAAGTGGAAATTAAAAAGACAATTAATTCATGAATAAATAATGCACCTGATTAACAGGGAAACAACAATTAAAAATAAAATTTATATGTCTAGCCATAAAGATTGACATAGTATTTA
>NW_007727342.1:39423-41565 GCF_000696425.1 Galeopterus variegatus
GGCTTTATTATAAACATTTATGATGTATCATTTTGGGGGAGTCAAAAATCTAATTTACGTAGTATAGAAAGATAAAGCAAAAGAAAATATTATATTTATATTAGGAACATAAAACTATAAAAGTGTGTAAGACTAAACCAAGATAGAAATGATTGCCCAATATTATGCAAATAAAAGTATTAAACAATACTAAGGAATTTACCCCAAAAATCTTTGAACAAATGGCAGCCTGCCCACAGTGGGGTGCCAACGCTTCCCTCAGTCATATATGAATATAAAGTGATTTTTGTAATCTATACTGTCCCAATTACATGTGTTATTTATTTATATCTCCCACGTATATGAGTGTATGTGTGCATAACTCTCAAGTTGGACTATACATACAAACTAGAAAAAGAAGCCAAGAGAGATATGTTATAAAAGAAGTATAAAGTGAGAATTTGCATTACTTACCAGATATTATGAAATATAGCTACACTAATTTAAACAGTGTGGTATTGTAGTAAAACAGATCAATCAATCAAATAAAATGCAAACTATAGAAATGGACCCAATTGCACACAGGAAATCAGTACGTGATAAAAGCATCATTTCCAGCTCTTTCTGCTTCTGTCTTTCTCTAATAACAAGTCACTAATTCAATCCCTCAATAAATGCACTCCTTTGCCCAAGGATCTTCATTAAAGTTATGCTTCTAAATTATTTTGCCTAATACAAGTAATAAAAGAAAGCAGAAAAATTTTTGAAATAATTGCAGATTAAGGGAGACTTTTGGAACTAATATTAAAACTAAAAATTAAAAGAATACAATGATGAATCCACCAAAATTTTAAGCAGAATGGCAATAAACATAACCTAAAGAAAGCCAATAGACAAAGATAAAACTATAAAATATGTGTTCATATGATACGTGTCTATATAGAGACCTAGACAAAACACATATTATAAAAGAATAATTTTCTTTAAATTTAGAAGGTTATTAAATCAGTAAGAAAAATATTAACAACTCAATAGAAAGATAAGAGCATGAGGATTGCATCGTAACAGGAAATACATACGCTACTTGAACAAATGAAAAGTCTCTCAGTCATCTAATAAAGAACTATAAGAATTAAAACTACAATAACATATTGTTTTGAACTAATCAGATTGAAAAACCAAAATGCCAAAAACAAAACAAAAACAAACACCTATGGTATCTTGTTAAGTTGGCATGAATGTTGGTAAACAATTACTCATAAATTACAGAGGAGAGTGTAAGATTTTACAACCATTTGGAATGACAATTTGGCAACACTTTCAAAATTACTACGGTGTCTAGCCTTTGACTCAGCAATTTTACTTCTAGGAATTCATTCTATAAACATTCTTACACATGAGCCAGATAACATATGACTAGTGATATTCACTGCAGCACAGTTTACAGTGGCAAAAGTAGGGGAAAGTCAATGCCCCTGCATAGGGAGGAGACTGGTTCAATAAATTATAGTATAGTCCTACAACAAGATGCTGTGTAATCATGAACTTTTTTAAAGAGTAGGATATTTACAGAAAAGGAAAAAAATCTTTAATATGTTCTAGGTATGAGAGCAGGTGCAGAGCCCTGTGTGTGCCACACTAGTACCTGTGTTAGCATGAGAAGGTGCATGTGATGCTGTGTTTGCGTGTGCTCGCACGTGTATAGGAGAGGGTGGAAAGGAGGCCCAGTGAACTGGTAATATGATGTCTCCAGACGGGACTTAGGAGGCTGGGGCTGGGGCTGGGACAGGAGGAGGGAGGTTTGAACTTGCTGCGAGTGAATTCCCCTGCCTGTGGTCATTGGAAGTGGTCGTGTCCTCTTCCCCTCCAGAGAGAAGGTCTCCTCTGCTCTGCCCACATTCCCAGCAGTCTGTCCCTCACAGCTCCCTTTCACCCCTGTCTTCCCTGTGGTTCTCTGAGCCATCAAAGACTAGGGTCCTGCTGTCCACTGCTGCTCATCTGACAGTGATGGTGACTCAATGTTTAGTGACCACTTGTCATGGACAGGCTCCTTCATATATGCTTTACTGCTGTCACCATCATCTCCATTTAACACATTGTCGCCAATCCCATTGCACAGGTAAGGGAGACAAAGCTTAAAGTGATGACCCAGCTGACCCAAAG
>NW_007727342.1:41978-42732 GCF_000696425.1 Galeopterus variegatus
AGGTATTTATGTTATAAGCAAAAGAAACAGACTAATACACTGGTCTTCATGGGGTTTGGGTGGAAGCTGTCAGTCAGTCTGCGAGGTCACTGAGATGGTCCTTCAAACCCCTGGCCAGTAGCGGCACCCCCGGGTGTGGGCTGGCCTTGACATGTGCAGCCGTATGGGAGGAGGCTGTGGCCATTCCTGCACCTCACAGCCAGCTCTCTCTTGTGGTTTCCAGGCTGGGTCCCTGAGAGCTGGCTGGGAAAAGAAAACACTGCCCTGGAGCATCAGTGAAAACCAACAGCTCAGAGAATAAAAGGACCAGACCGTGGATAACAGAATCAGCCATTCATCCTGAAATGGAGGGGAAGCTGAGGGTCGGGGCCTGGGAGTGAGCAGAACCTGACTTCTGGAGGGCCAAGCCCAGCAGGGGAGTGAAGGCCGTGAGCTCACGGAGCACAGGTGCCACCGTCCTCTCCCCCAGCTGCCTCTGCAGGTGGCCAAAGGGAGCAAGACTGAGGTGGGGCCATCAGTCGAGGCTGGGAGGGCCCCCAGGAGCTGCAGGTGGACCCGGGTGTTTCCATGGTGAGTCAAGGCCAGGGAAGCCATGGTGCAGAGTGACCAGGACACAGAGACACCAGGCTGAGGTCCCCAGATGCATCCTAGGTGCTTTTGCACAGGTGTGCACATTCTGTCCTCATTGTGGGGTCTGGGAGGTCGACACCAGCACTTCATCAGGTGTACCCTTCAAAGAGGTTTGTGACCCAAA
>NW_007727342.1:43575-57717 GCF_000696425.1 Galeopterus variegatus
AAATGTGGGAGGAGCACAAGAGCTGATGGGGTCCCTGTGCTGTGCCAGCCGGGAGACCAAGGAGACCAGACGGTCACCCTCAAGAGGCCGGGGTGGGCTGAGCCGGGGTGGGAGGGGGAGGGCACATGTGGCCGTGGTGCGGGCTGGGCCAGGCCTTCGGGGCAAGCAAGGGCCTCCTAGAATCTGAAGCAGGGCCAGGAGGGAGCACAGCTCTGCCACCCGGTGACGGTGGAGCTGGGCAGGACGAGAGTGGGTGTACCTGGACGGTGTGCTCTGCCTTCTGCAGCAGCCGTGTCAGCACAGGCCGTCCCTCGGCCTCCCAGAGCAGCAGGTGCCCCTGAGCAGGGCAGTCTGCTCCAGGACCAGTCCTCCTCCCGGCGCACACACACCGGGCACCATGAGGAAGGCCTCTCCACACTGGTGTCTTGAGCCAACTCCCGCTGCTGGAGCCACTGAAGAGTTCCTGAGGCCTCAGTCTACAGCCAGCATCCAGCCCGTCATCAGCAGAGGCCCCACTTACAGCTGCAGGGCTGTTTCCACCGCAGGTGGCTCTTCAGCAGAGTTGCCAACCTGAAACACCAGCCAGGAGAGAAGTCCTGGCAAGGCTGTCAGAGGCACGTGCCAGCTGTGATGGAGAAGCAGCCTGTTGCTGGAGTGAACGCTGCACCTCACCAGGGGTTGGGGGTTCGAGCCCCAGACCTGCTGCTCAGCAGCTGTGCAACCTTGGAAGGTCAGGTTGCTCCCCGCATGTGTCCCTCTGGCCTGCAGTGCTGGGAGCAGAGCACCGTTCTGCAGGCGCTGGCTCTGCTGGCATCCCAAGGAGGGCCTCTCTGGCTGCCCCGCTAGTGAGCAGGGATCTGACTGGGGACTAGCCTTCCTCGCCCTGGATGATAGTGCCCAACTCTAAAGCCAATGGCCTGGGTTTTTGACAAAGCATCTTTCCAAGTGACTCAACATGCTGGCATGTCCAAGTTGATTTGTTTTCAGGCTAGATGCATGTCTACCAGGACATGGCCCTGGCTGCTGCTGGCAGGGCCTGGAATGAGGACACTTGTTCTGGAGCCCACACTGGAGCCCTGGATCTGCACAAAACTTCCACGTGGCTTCACTCGGGGAGTCCCCTTGCCCATCTGAGCCTCAGGCAGCCAGTGGAAAGGGCGTCTTACTCTCTGGCCTGTGCAAAGCCGCCCTCAGGGGTGGCTGGAAGTCTTTGGAAGGGTTGTCGTGGATGCTGGCAGAGCCCCACCAGGAGGTGCTGCCCTGCACGGGGTTCAGGGGCTGCCTCAGCTGCACGTTCATGTGGACGCCGTCCACATGCCAACCATGCCAGGCTGCTGGAGTCGCCTCAGCTGTGCCTCCTTACTGAGGCTTCCAAAGTGGGCAGACGATGGCTTCACTTTGCAGTGTGCCCAGAGCATGACACTGAGCCTCAGAAGATCCCAGGAATTGCCAGTCTCAGCTCTGAGCTCAACCCTTGTGGCAAAGCCTCCTGCTGGCAGAGGCCACGGGGGACAGGCTGCTCTGGCAGTGGCTTCTCCCTGCTCCCAGCCACTCAGGAGGGTGCACCTTCCTGCTATCTGTCAACTCTGGGACCTGCCCACGACACAGTGGGGAGACGTGCATCCATAGGGGCTTGCCCCAGCCCTGGGGGCCTGCTTCTTTCTCATGACTGCTTTGAAATCCTCCTCTTTGCAGGAGGGGCGCAGCATGTATGTCAAGAGCCCACTGAGCCAGGCGAGGTCTATGCTTATTGTCCCGTTTTGACCGAAGAGTAAAACCAAAACCAAACAACGATCTGGAAAGGCTGTCACAGCCCCACGTCGAGATGAGCAGCAGCAGCAGGAAAATGCATAACTCACAGAGACGGTGCAGCCCTCAGGTGACGATGGGTGTGGGGGCTCCGGAGAGGTAGCCAGAGCTTTGCGCCCGTCCACAGCTCTCCCTCCTAGAAGGGGAGAGGTGTTCCCTTTAGGTGCATGCACAGCCCCTGCGTGTGGCCCTCTGAGCACCCCTCAGCTGCATGGCCATTGTGAGACCCGTAGACAGGGGCACCCAGGGGTAGAGAGCACCCCCACCCATGCACACACAGCCTAGCCCCAAGCAGGGGCACCACGATGTTCCTGAGATAAAGCAGGACCCCCCCACCCATCCCTGTCAGGGGGTCTCAGGTGATGCCTCCGTCTCCAGATGGAGAGGCCGAGCGGGTCATGTGTGAAATATATGCCCAGCTGGTGTTGAGGCTGGAAGCCAGACCCGATCTCCTCTCCCCACTCTCGAGGGCTGTTCAGGAAGCCAGACTTTTCTTGAGTGACAACCCCTGATCCATCCGCCTCAGGGCCATGGTCTCTTTGTGCTGCCTCCCGCCTCATGGTCTGTTCCTTTTTCTAGAAGACTCTTCTTACCCTCTCCCTGCTTCTGTGGCTACTCACTTGCAGGTCTCAGCACAGTACCAGGCTTCCAGGACGTCCCCGGGAGGCTGTGTCAGTCAAGGTCTCTCTTCTGGGTTCCCACCCCTCTGTGCTTTCTCGTCCCCGGCACTGGTCAGTGCCACAGCCTTGTCTCCACACTGAGTGCTTTCCGTCTGTCTCCTGGAGAAGGTCAGATCAACACAGGCCAAAACCACGCCTCCACTGCTCTGTTGCCTCCAGGCAGGTACAGGTGGCGGGTGACATAATTCTGTCCAATGAGAGGTTCAAAGTTATCTTCTGGGGCCTCCTGAAGACTTGATTTCCTAAAATAGGTGCAGTGTCCTCGTGTTTCTACTTCTATCTCCGCTGGGGACACAGGTGTGACCCCTGGGGCTACATCAGCCATTTGTCAACTGTGAGGGAAAGACCCAGATAATCAGAGACCTTGGGTCTGATACCTTTGGGCCATTGACCCAGAGTTAGCAAGTTGGATTTCTCCATAAATGATTTACTAAAACCCCTACTTTGCCTAAGCTACTATTTTATGAGACTGACTTTTTTATTAACAATAAAGGTAATTCCTATCCAGCACCTGCAAGAGGTTTGCTTCACCTGTGGAACACGCCTTCGAGACCAGCTGACATGTGACCCTCCAGGCAGGTACAGGTGGTGGGTGACATAATTCTGTCCAATGAGAGGTTCAAAGTTATCTTCTGGGGCCTCCTGAAGACTTGATTTCCTAAAATAGGTGCAGTGTCCTCGTGTTTCTACTTCTATCTCCGCTGGGGACACAGGTGTGACCCCTGGGGCTACATCANTCCTCGTGTTTCTACTTCTATCTCCGCTGGGGACACAGGTGTGACCCCTGGGGCTACATCAGCCATTTGTCAACTGTGAGGGAAAGACCCAGATAATCAGAGACCTTGGGTCTGATACCTTTGGGCCATTGACCCAGAGTTAGCAAGTTGGATTTCTCCATAAATGATTTACTAAAACCCCTACTTTGCCTAAGCTACTATTTTATGAGACTGACTTTTTTATTAACAATAAAGGTAATTCCTATCCAGCACCTGCAAGAGGTTTGCTTCACCTGTGGAACACGCCTTCGAGACCAGCTGACATGTGAGCTGGTATTAGTTCAGTTTTGCCTGACTTGAGAAGTGAACACGATCATCTCCGTTTCACAAATCAGGGATTCAGCATCAGAAGGTGTGTGTATTGTTCCCAGGGCTGCACTGCTTGTAAGTAGCAAAGGCAGGATTCCAATCTGGTTTGATCTGAGTCACATGTGCTTGTAACTGAGCTCTGAATCCAGGGATTTGTATTCAAAGAAGCCAAACAGATGAACTTCACTCGAGAGCAAGGCTGAGGACAATCTTCCCGGGGCTGCTGTTTGCACTGGCCTGAATTTGGTGGGCAGTGGCATAACGCTGTGCACTCTGGAGGGAGGAAGGTGACATTCCGACAATGAGGAAGTGATGTGGTTCCCAATGACACCATCGGATTCCCTGGGAGACCCTTCAGTATGTGTGCCCACAGCCTGGCTGTGCCCTGGAGTAAGTCAGTATCAGTGTGCAGCTGTGGTGCAACCGGCTGGGCAGGAACAGCCGCAGGGTGACGACGACGGGGAGGAGCCCGAGGGCTGCTGGGGAGTGTGAGACCACTCTGCACTCAGCGCAGGACCCAGGCAGTCAGTGCCTTCTCAGATTGACTGGGACACTGAGCGGCTGAGATACAGCACGCTCCGCATCTGCACCAGAGGGGCTTCCTTGTTCCTGAAACACCTGGTGTGCACGGCTCTTGGGGGAGGGGGCCCGTCACTGCCCAGGGACAGTCCTTAGCTCCCTGAGGATGGCTGACCCTCCTGCACACGGTGTCCAGAGGGGCCTGGCTCATGGCTGTGCTGCAGCTGTGTGCTGAAGGCAGGTGTTGGTCACAGCATGAATAAGGAATTTGACTTGACCTCTGAGCTCCATATACATCCCGGTGCTTAAGGCTGTGATTTCCACTCATGACAGCCCTGCTATTGGCCAGACAGGAGTGTGGAAGGGAGGAGAAGCTGCTTTAGTAAAGAGACAAGAGAGGGCAGAACAGATGCGGAGACACTGGGCAAAGCTTCTGGAACACTCCCTGCAGGTAGCCACAGTAGCACCTTTATGGGAATGAGAAAAGGGAGGTGTAGGAGAGACCCTCCGGGGGGAGAAGGAGGAAAACCACAGGCCCAGGAGCCACACAGCAGGGTCCTTTACCTACCGGGGTCACAGGCCATATGGAGACTCTGATCCAGCTGAGGACACTGTACTTAGAAGAAGGAAAATGTTCACACGCTTTTGTGCAAACTCAGGATATCACAGCCCCAGTGCATGGGTGGGCCCATGATGAGCCAGTCATCACATCCTGAGATTCTGGGTTGATGTGGCTCCAGGTGTGTGCTCCTTTCCACCGAGGCTGAGGGGCCTCATGGCCTGATTCAACCCCACCAGTGGCCCAGTACTGCAGCTGTTCAACACCTGCACCTGTTCCAGGCACTGCAGGGCACCTTCTAGCATGTTGGAAAAGATGCAGAGTGCTTGACCGGATAGTCTCTGCCTCCCATGTCTACAGAGGGTCCACAGTGGGCCCCATCTGAGAGTGGCTTTCGCAGGTGGTATTGCTGAGATTCTGGGGGTGAGGGGATTGTGATGTGGACTCAGGGATGTTCTGTTGGACACGAGAGTGTCCAAGCCCACCATGCCATCCTCTTCCTGCACGACCTCCAGGCTGGGTCAGATGTTTTGATTCCTTTATCTCCAGAGACAGGAACATGATGCCTCTGTTCCTGGCAGCAGTGAAACAACTTAGGTTGTGGAGCGGCCTGACAACGATGCATGTGGTGGGTGAGCTTGGCTACCGAGGGTCATCACTTCCGCAGGCAGTGTAGACCTCCGCCCTCCAGCCGACCCCCATGTGGTCTCCTAATCCACCAGCCCTCGCAGTCTCCTAAGCCCTGTCAGTCACGGCTGGCTAACTGTCTTCACCCTGCGGGCTGTTGTCACAGATCTCTACTGCAGGCTGCATCTTGGAGGTCCTCAAACCCAGCCTCCATCCCAGTTCTGTCTTGGTGTTGACTTCTGAGCACCTGTGTCACATGGCCTGCAAACTCTGTCCCCTATGCCCACAGAACTGACCCACTGCCAAGCCCCCAGCAGATGCCCAGGGAATCCCATAACATCACAAAGCACCCAGCATACAGGTGCTAAATCCAGGGGTCTCCTGTCCCCTCCCCACTGTGACTGTATCCCTACAGCCTTGCCCAGATGCTGCCCGCTCCTTGCAAATCCCTGGCCCTCTGCCATCCCTGGGAGGCCTAGGTGGGCTGTGCTCTGACAAGCCCCAGGCTCCCAGGGCTCAGCACGCCTCAAGGGGCAGATTCCTCCACCTACAGCGTTACTAAAAGGCAGCATTGGGCTTTACTCCTGTAACTGATCTCCAGGCAATTACAAGAATAAAAAGTCTGCTTTTACCTTATTGGGTTACTTCTATTTTCAGCATGTACCCAAAAAGTTACCGTGGTGCTGTCATGCGTGGGCTGTCCCTGACAAGGAGCCAGTGGGGACCATGAACCTTACAGAACCTGCTCTCATTCCTGACACCCACGTGCCCCCCCCCCCAGCCAGCCTGGAGAAACCTCCTTCCCTTCTCACCTCCCTCCTGCCATCTTTCCAAGCTCACCGTATTGGTTTTTCCTGAGATTTTGCAGCCCTGGCTGATCCCTGAGTCTCCTGGGATTTGCGACAGCCCCTGTGTAGCCCAGGATTACATGTAGGGGAGGGGATTCTGGGGGACAGTGACCTGATCCCTGGCCCTGTTAGAGGACAGGTTAGAAGCCGCACTGGAATGATGCTTTACAGGAGATTCAGAGAGACAGCCTCTATGTCTGTGCTCCAGTGCCATGGTCCCTGGCCAGGTGTAATTAACTTCAGATTAACTAACACTAAACAGATTTTACAGTTCTGCTCTGTGTTGTCTCAGCCAGGTTTCAGGTAATGGCTACTTCACTGGTGTGCAGCTGTAGAGCACGTCAGTCTTCACAGACGCGGGTCAACAGCAGAGGATGGGGGAGCTGTGGAGATGGGAGGAAAACCTGCTGCACCTCCACCTGCAGGGGTCTCTAGCTCAGGAGGCCCTGGAGCCCAGCCCCTCTGCTCAACTGGCACATCCCACAAGTCTCCCCTGAGTACCCCCATGCCCTCAGGCAGTGGGGACCTGGTGGAGGCCCCCCAGCTGCCTCAGCCCTGAGGACCTAACCTGGAACCACTAAATCAAAATGCCCAAGGACAGGGGCCCAGGCATTTACATTTCAAAAAGTCCCCCACTGAGGTGAGTGACTTTCTGCAGCCAGAGCAGCATAAGGTCCCCAGGGTCAGCCTGAGGGATTCCAGGCCAGCTCTCCTCTGATTCTGAATTTGTCCACTGCAGACATTGGTGGGAGGTGGGGATGCTGAACTAGAACTGCCCCGCAGCTTGGAAACCAGAGAAAGACAATCAAGGAGCAGAGCTGAGAAAGTCACCTGGGCCTGTTCCCAGGAGGAAACACACTGGGCGTCCCACAGTCAGGGTTTGGGAGGAAATTTGGGTGCCTAAACCCAGCTGCTCACGTTTCTTGTCTCCAAGGCATTTTAGAATCAGCAGCCAAGTGGAGAACACGTTGCTCACCAGTCGCTGGGGAAGGCAGACATCACCCTTGCTTGCAGCTCAGTGAGGGGCTGCCTGGAAGAGGAGGCGAGGAGGTGGCCTTGCCAGGGGTGTGGGGTGCTTCGGGCTCCACCTGCATCTGTGAGGCCAAGTCCATCAATCTCCCTACCCGACAGCCAGGCAGATGAAAGCTGGAGCTGATTCGCCACAGCGAGGTTGGAAACAGAGAGGGCGAGAGCATGGCCCTGACGGTCTACTCCACCGCAGGACGCAGGCAAAGGAGGCCCGAGGAGCAAGGACTGCCCCGTGGATACCACCTACCCGTGAACTGTGGCCCCAGGAATCCCAGATATGACCACTCAGATGAACAGCATCTTCTTCCCAGGAGGATGAGGGGGAAGAGGCTAGAGAGAGGCTGAAGCATCCTGCCCCTGCGATGACCACAGAGCCGTGAAGTGAGACGAAGGCCCAAACCCACCACAGGCACCGCTCTGGGGCTCCAGCCTGAAGGCGGACAGAGAGGCAGCCACCACCCAGCACCTGCTCCACGAGTGGACACCCCGGACTGTTCTCTTGCGAGTCATGTCCTGGTCCTGAACGTGTGTCTGGAATGAGTTCTGCCTATGGAAGGGGCTGAGGGGTGGGGTGCCGGTCGTCCTGGCTGTGGCTACAAATGTCCCAGCCGGGTGAGGTGGGAAGGAGGATGGGCGTTTCTGGTGTCCCTGGGCCATCCCTCAGCTGGGTCCCTGATGCCAGCATTACCAGTAACCTCATAAAGGTCGCCCCAGCAACAAGTGACCTCATTGTGGCCCACCCAGGCTCATGACTGGGAGGTCCCCGAGGACTTCTCCGGTGGGGGCTGCCACTGCAGTGAGCGGGGCCCCTCTGCTGCCGTTTGCTGCGCGTCTCACCTTCACGTGAAGGCGTTTGCACTGCACCTCCTTTAATCTCCCCGAACATGATGAGGAAGGGGCTGCTGTCTCTGCTGTCAGGTGAGCAGATGAAATCTCTAGAAGCTGGGGGTGCTGGTCCACGGGTGCACAGCTTCGGTTATGCAGGATGCGTGAGTTCTGGGGATCTAACGCACAGCGGGGCGACTGTAGTTAGTTATACTCTGTAGTGTGCTTGACATTTGCTAAGGGAGTAGATCTCAGGGTTCTCACCACCCAATAAATAAATAAATAAATAGCTCCGTGAGGGATAGATATGGTAGTTATTTATTTATTTATTTATTATTTTTTTTGTCTTTTTCCGTGTCCGGCAACGGATCACAACCCTCAGTGTTGCCCCCGTACCGGACCGGGGACCGGCAATGGGATTGCAACCCTCGGTGTTGCTCCCGCGCCTCGCTCAGCCAGTGAGTGGGAACCGGTCTGTATGTGGGATCCGAACCCTCGGGCGGGAGCGCCGCCGCGCTTCCCAAGCGGCACACTATCCAGTGCACCACCGGGCCGGTCCTAGATATGGTAGTTATTAGCTCGACAGTGGGAATCACTTCACAATACATATGTGTATGAAAACATCAGGCACACTTTACACATATACAATCCTTACTTGTCAATCGTAACTCAACGAAGCTGGGGGAGAAAAGAAGATGGACTTAGGTCATGCACACGAAACACTGGCAGCATCGCCCAGCGCACACACAGTGAGCAATCGGGATGTTTCAGTTGGCAAAGTCTTCTTTACCGTCATCGCCTTGATCAATCCACAGTCCTGCAGCTCCTAAATGTCTGCTTGAGCTTCCAAAGCGAGGCTCTCAGATCACAAAATGCCAGTTCAAGCTCATTCCTGCCTGGCAGGGTGAGATGTGCACGATGCGTTGCTTCCTCTGCAAGGGCACATGCCCTCAGGGTGACGAGGCCTGGGCAGGCCAGCAGACCCAGCCCCGGCCAGCCCTGGCTGCCAGTGAGGTTTCTACCCCCTGCCCTGCTGCGTCTGTCCCAAGGCTGTGTGGCCGCATCCACGCATTTATTTTTTCATCCCTTAAGAAAACTCACACTTACCTTTGCTGAGAACTACATTTATTTTTATCTGTTATTTATTCTCCTGACTCATGAAATTGCACCCTTCAGGATGCCAGTACAAAATGCTTTTTTAAAAAAAATTAGTAAAAATGCATAAAGTGGATGAAAGATGTTAGGCTTCTTTTATCTCCTGAAATATGAATTTAAATACTTTCATTTTATGATCCTGAGAGAAAGAATTAAATAAAAAGTAAGCACAAAAAAATATATAAAACTCTCATTTCTTCAAACTTAAATATAAAAAACAAAAATAAAAAATCCTTGGCCTAGCATGACGACACTGTTCTCTGAAAAGGCAGTGACAAGAGGCCTCTGTTGTACCTGCTGGACCTGCAGGGCTCCTGAGGCCTCCCATGGGCAGGCTGCAGCACACGGACCATCCGCCCTGCCTGTGGTGGGTTATAAGGACTGACAAGCACCTGGGGCCGGAATGCGGTGGTGATCGGTGGCCGGGTCCAAGTGCTGACACTCGACTCTGTCCAGCGAGGATTTGTGGGCAGGTGGGTGGCCCTCACAGAAGCTGGAAGACGCATATGGGGAAACAGGCCATTTGTCAGTGTCTATTGGGGACCTGGATGAGCCAGTGCACCTGAGAGCATACAGGGACGTCAGAGCCAGGAGGTGGAAACAGGCTTAGGGAGGGCCATGCAGGGAAAAGGCTCCCTGGTCACCCAGAGCATCTTCCACATGCTCCTGACCTTCCCACCTGACCCCATCCCCAACCCAGGCTCTGCAGGCTGGAAGGGACCAGGGATCTGCCGGGTGCATCCTCTGCACAAATGAAGATAAACAGGACAGCGCCTCTGCCAGGGACCTGCCCAGCTGGCAGGTGAGACGGGGCCAGATCTGGGCCAGGCCAGACAGTGCTGGTGGAGGCTCTGGATCCTACAGTCTCTGGTTTTGTACTGTGGGGGTGGGGTGGGTTCCCCAGGGCACGAAGCCTGGGTCCTGGGAGGGAGAATTCTGAGCAGAACTGATGACTCCGCTCTTCGCCGTCTGGAGGTGATCTACGTTTCCTTACTGCTTTCGTGCAAACACGCACACTTCTCAGCTTCAGGTGGAGCCTGTTAATCAACTGGTGTCTTCGCCTGCTGTACCGATTAACCTCCCCCTACACAAACAAAGTACACCCAACCAAGAACAACCCCTTCATGCCTCAGCCTTGTTAATTCATGTCCATTTCCAAATCTGTGCTCCCTGGGGAGCCCCTGTCTGTCCTATGAATCCTAAATCCACCACAATTGTTGCCCCAACATGGGAGGGACTGCGGTGTCCTCTCCAGGCTTCGTGGATGCTGGAGCCCCACCCTGCACCAGTGTTGGCCTGCATGCTGGTTAGAACAGAGGGCCTGGAATGGGGAGACCAGGAACCCCAGCCCCCCATCACCCTCAGTGGTTTCTCCCAGTGGGAACCAGACACTAGAGACCAGGAAGGGCCTATGCTGAGGCCACTTCATGTCCTGGCCTGGGAGAAGACAGCAAGTTGTGTCACCGGGACGCGTGCTGGCATGCGGCATTGCAGGCTCTGAGTGACACATGGATGGGGAGTTTCAAAGAAGGCAGACCAGAGCAGGGCTTGCTGAGCACCGACCATGTGCCAGATGCTCTTGGACGTTCCGTCTTCTTGTCTTTGACACGTGGTAACCAGGCAGGGACGCTGGACTCCAGCAGTTTGAGTAACTCATGGCAGGTGGAGCCAGAAAGCAGGACCAGGCATCTGAGCCCCAGGCAAGACACAGCACAGGCTCCCTACGAAGACACCAGATAGGTTTCAAGATTAACAGCATTAATTAGAACTTCTGTATGATTCAGAGTAGACAGTGCTGCTGGGCTCCAGTTTTAAAGACTCTGAATCAGAGAAGCGACTTCTTCTCTCACAACACAGCTGAAGCCACTCATTTCAGACTGAAGGGGTGTCGTCCACCAGGGGGCATGTCACTACTTGAGGGGAGACTTCCCCACCAGCAGAATAGGGAGAGAAAACCAGCCTAAAACAGGAGGCCACCTCAGCATGCTGGGGGCTGAGTGTCTGGAGCAGGACCTGGAGCCTCAGGCAGCAAGGAAGGCGGCTCATCCTGTGGCCTCTGATGATGGTGGGTGGCATTTCTCCAGATAACAGCCATCTCAATTTAAAATCACTCCATAAAAATAAATAAAATCACTCACTGGGCCGATGCAGGATTGCAAGGTCAACCCTCCCGCCCTGCTAAGACTTCCTGAATTTTAGAGGAACTGAAACCATCTTAGCAAAGCGTGCCTTATGATGGATGCATCCCGGACTGAGGATGCAGGATGGAGCTGTCCAGGTGCAGAGGACACCAGGCTGCATGGCGCAGGGAGCACAAGTGCTTAGGGTTGTGGGCTGGAGGAATCACGAACCGTGGGGACAAGAGCTGTTTCCATCCCCAAAACACAGACTATAATGCTTGGGCCCTCAGAGACCCCTGCAGCTGCGCAGTGCAGTGGAGTGTGAGGTTGGGGACCCAGATGGGCCTGGGCTCCACCGGCCACTCCTCCATGCCCTGGTTTCTGCATCTGTGAAGGGCAGACATTAGCACCTCACCAGGAAGGTGGGTAGAAGGTGGAAGGAGACACCGGACACTGGGAAAACAGCAGCACCTGCTGACAGCCTCTCACCCACTGCAGAGGGCTCTCACGGGAACTTCTCCAAGTGTAAGTTTCCTTTGATGGTGCTGGTGTCACTTGGGGCTGCTGGGTGATGTCAGAGGTGGCATTTATTGGGCATCCTAGCCCAACTCACCACCGATGTGGATCTGCTCTGGGGGTGTCATGCATGCTGGTGACCAGGGCTCCAGAAGGGCATCTCCCGAAGACACAGAGTCACCTGGGGCTCAAGCCAGGATTTACACTTGGCTCTGCCCAACCTAAACCAGGCATTGTTCTCCCTGGACTTTTACGAGAGTCAGCCCAGGGTCTCACTGGGGACCTGAATGGAGCATGGCCCCTTCCCACTTGCAGTTCAGGAGGTCGCTGGTCATGCAAAGTGAAAGCCCTTGATGGAAGTAGTCATCTCTCAAATACCTTCATGTGTGGTTCTGGTTAAAATAGAAAGCAAGAGTCAGAGAAGAGAGGTTTTTGGGGGCACAAGTCACCGAGGTGGTTCCTGGAGAAAGGGTGTAAAGCTGTAGGGAGAGCAGGGGGCCAGTGCAGAGCTGTGACAGAAGAGGGAATGCAGAACTCAAGGACACACGAGAGGGGTGTCCATCTGCCCAGAGAGGGTGTCACTGAGGTATTAGGGACTGAATGTCTGTGTCTCCCCAAATTCATATGTTGAAGCCCTAAACCCAATGGGTTGGTGTTAGGAGGTAGGGCTTTGGGGCGCAGTTAGGGTAGATGAGGTCCTCAGGGTGGGCCCGTAGGATGGGATGAGTATCTTGACAAGAAGAGATGCCTGGGAGTCCTTGCTCTCCCCTCCACGTGAGGACACAGCAGGAAGGCGCCAACCATAAACCAGGAAGTGGGCTCTCACCAGGGCCCATCCCCATCGGCCCCCCTGATCTTGGACTTCCAGCCTCCAGTACTATAGGAAAATAAATGTCTGCTGTTTAAGCTGCCCAGTCCATGGTATTGTTTATGCAGCCTAGTCAGACTAAGACAGAGTTTCTGGGAAAACTTCTTAGGGGAGGGGCCTTGAGCTGGGTCCTGTAGGTGAAGAGGGTTTCTAGAGGCAGAGCCACCGTTTAACACAGGCGGTCACAACAGCAGGTGCTGTGTGTTCCAGAGCTCCCCCCACACACCGGCCGAGCTTCCAGGAGGAGACAGAGGCCGGCTTTCCCTGGAGGGCCAGGGAAGTTTCAGGGGCCTGAGGCTGGGGGGTTCCCTGGCACTTGGACACACAAAAGACTCAGGAGGGCATTTGGGAAAAGAATAGGACCGGTGAGGGGTGGAAGTGGGTGGAAGTGCGGAGAAATGTGCTGCACTCGGGAGGGGGGAAGGGGGTCTGCTGAGCTGGCAGGGTGGGCTGTGCAGAATTCTTATGTCCTAAGAGTGCTCCGAGTCCACCATCCGATGTTTAGAGTTTACTGAGAGAGGCAAAGATTAACTAGGACTATCCATAAGCAGAGTGGCCTCTCCACAGGCTCCACTTCTGGAGCGGGGACCTGCTGAGGAGCCCTGAGGCTCTGGGGCTCCAGTCACTAGTTACGAAGTTTCCCTCCAAAGCAGAGAGTGCAGGCAATGACAGGTCTGGCAGAACTACTCCTTGGAAGTTAACTTTTGGGGGCACAGACACGGAGGGGTGCGTGCATTGGTGTCTTCGCCCTGAGACTCTCTGCAGAGAGAAGCTCTTCTGTGAGGCGCTGGGGTGCGGGATGGCAAGCGAGGGAGATGTCTGGCCCACGTCCGTGTTCTCTGATGAGGACCACCCCCCGCACGAAGGAGAAATTGTGTGGACTCTGCTGCTTCCTTTCCATACGAGGGCCTATTTGAAGAGAGATGAGTTATGATAAATGATGTGGATTTGTATTCCAGTGGAACTGGTTGTCAGGTGTCCCTGAATTGGAGCCGTGCTCTTGGGATTGGAGAGACAGGCATCACCCTGTGTCTCTACACACCACCCCCCAGCCTCTCTGTCTCCCCCACCCAGGTCTCCTTCCTCCGCTGGATTAGGGAATGTGGTAATGGTAGTCATTGTGGTCTTAGTCATTGCTGCCTATACTAATTGACTCAGCCCAAGTGGAGAGGGGCTGGCAGATAGGACACTTTAATAAGGAAACAGGTGCCTCCATTTTAATGGGGCCATAGCAGCCACCTGCAGAGCCCAGGGCTGGAGCACATCATTAGCAAGAACAGAGCAGCCCAACTTTGAACTTGAAAATCATTACAGAACTTAGGCTTCAAATACCTCTCTGGAGACTTCAGGTTTTCTTTGCTGTTCTCCTAATAAGGAGCATTCTTCCAAAGAAGTTTTTATATTTAAAAAAGAAATCTTAAAAAAAAATCCTACAAGGTACATTTCTCTACTCCTGTGCAAGGTAAAAATATGTTAATTGTTCAGTTATGGGCAATCCACTG
>NW_007727342.1:57846-59101 GCF_000696425.1 Galeopterus variegatus
ACATTCTTCCAAAGAAGTTTTTATATTTAAAAAAGAAATCTAAAAAAAAAAATCCTACAAGGTGCATTTCTCTACTCCTGTGCAAGGTAAAAATATGTTAATTGTTCAGTTATGGGCAATCCACTGGGAAGTTACACAGGGACATGCACTTAAAGATCTTTATGAGAAGACATGAGGTGGGTTATGTGCCAGATCAACAAAGGGCATGTTTCTTTAGACCAGCAAAAGGTCCAATCAGTGGAGCCCAAACAAGAAAACCCACTTAGTGCCACTGAAAAGGAGACAAAGGCTCATTGCTTTGAGTGAGGTCCAAGAGGAAAGAAAAGCCTTTTCTTCAGAGGTGTGGGGAGCAGAACATTTTTAAACAAACACATTAGAAGGAATTTTCTAGACTAAAGCCATGTGAGCTTGGCTTTCCTGGTGACAGGTGTATCTGAGGACAAACCCCAACCTTTTAGATTTCTCAAAGCTCTCCAAGTCCACTCAGTGCCCAGTGACTGAGAAGTTTCCCTGTGTCCGCTGGTGGAGGAGCCCGCTGTCCGACACAGCGCACGTGACAATAAATAAATGGCTAAGCAGCTGGAGGGTCCTAGCTTGGGAGCAGTTTTCCCACTTGTCTCCAGCCAGAGTGGATTTGATGAACGGTTTTGAAAATAGGCAGAATTTCCTGTATGAGTCGGAAGGCTTATGCTTGAAATATTGGTTTTTATCTTATTTGAAAATAATTATTCAGATAAATATTAATCTTAGATGACAATGAAGCCAAGAAGCACAGAGAATACCAATAAAGAAGGGAGATGATTTGCAACATGTGGGAGGCTTATGATAGACTCAGGAACAGGGATATGGTTACATCTTTGAACAGACAGCTCTGATCTCTGTGCCCCACTGTTCCTTATCCAGATGACTGTCTTGACCATGGGGACCGTTTTGTTCACTCATTAAATGTTTCCCAAGAACTGAGGCTACTTTGTTCTCAGCATTTTGCAGAAGGTACAGAGTCAGGAAAACGACTCTCGCCCTTAAGCCCTTGCTGGACACAGAGGGGACGAAGAGAGACTGGAGAGTGATATGCAGACCAACTGGTGTGTTATAGTCACGAGCAAGGCTCTGTGAGCGCCCACCTGCTCATTCACAATTGCATGTGTTTGTGACAAAGGGCCACAGACTGGGTGACTTGAACAACTGAATTTTTTTTCTCCCAGTTTTGGAGGCTACAAGTCCAAGGTCAAGGTGCCGGCAGGGTTGGTGTCTG
>NW_007727342.1:59767-62543 GCF_000696425.1 Galeopterus variegatus
TTTTCTCCCAGTTTTGGAGGCTACAAGTCCAAGGTCAAGGTGCCGGCAGGGTTGGTGTCTGTTGAAGGCTCTCTGCTTAGACTGCAGATATTCACCGTCTCACTGTGTGCTCCTGGGCCCTTCCTTGGTGCATGGATCCTCAAACAGAGAGACAGCGAGCTCTCTGGTGAGATTTCCTTACTCCTGTCTAAGGGATCCCTAATCCTACCCTATAGCCTCGTTGAGCCCCTAATTACTACCTTAGAGAACCCATCTCCAAATACAGCCACACTGGAGATTAGGGCTTCAACATACGAATTTTGGGTGGTGAGAATATTCAATTCGTAAGGACAATCCAGATAGGCAGTGGGGAAAGGTGCACATGGAAAGTTTTGCAGAGGATGACAGGCTCTGCAGGGCAATAGGCCACATGCACAGACCAGTGGTAGACAGAGGGTCAGCAATGAAGGATACAATGAAGGATGCATTGTGTGTGTGTATGAATGCATGTCTGGTGTTCACATGTGTGATTGTACATGTGTGTAAACATAAGCATGTGTCTGTGTATGCATGTGTGCACATGTGTTTGTGTAGTGGGAGGAGAGCTGGGCTGGGAACCAATCCTAGAGGTGGGGGTGGAGGCCAGATGAAAGAGCCACAAGTGCCAGACAAAAGAGCTGGGAGCTGACCTTGAAGGCAGTGGCCCCACTGAAGCAATTTAGTAGGGCACAAATTCAAAGAAATGCATATTTGAGAAAGAGACTGTAGTGTGATAAGCTTGGTGGAAGTGGACAAGGCTGGAAGCCAGGAAGACCAGCCCATGAACATCCTCACAGGCCGTATCTCATAGGGTTGCTGCGGGAAGGCGTGGGGTGGTCCACAAAAGGCTGGGAGAGACCAAACCTCCACGTGTTAGTGCCAGTGCGATTATCTGTCTACAAGTCCTTCACTTCTTCAGTATTTTGGGTTCTTCAAGGAAAAAGCTGGGTATTTTCTTCATCTTTGAAGTTCTGTGCCCAGCAGTGCCTGGCATAAGAAAGCAACTGATGTTCTCTGTAGACTTGTCACATCTGCTCAGGGCATTGTACCTGTATTTCTTGTGGGGGGGGGGTGTCTTAAAATCTATTGTGATGATTAATTAATAACACTGCAGATTGTTAGCTCCAGAAATTAGACATTCATTATTATTCTATATAGTCAATATTTTGTTTAGGCTTACTGGCATGGCTACCATTTTCTTCACCCACCAGCCCTTTTAGTGTCATTTTCCTTCTCTATGAAATAAATGTATTAGAAATTACTACAGTTGTGCGGTTTAGTGATCTGAGAATGTCTTTCCCTGCATTGTTGAGTGACAGTGTCACAGGCATAAGTGCTAGTGTGGCATTCTGAAGGTGGAATTCCACTTTCTTCTGGTTTCCATTGTCACTGTTGATATGTACGCTGTTGTCATAAGTTGTCTTCTTGTAGGTAATCTGGATGATTTTACAGTCTTCTTCCTTTCTTTTGAATTTTATGGTTCTTCATTAATGTATTTTGATATTAATTTATTTATATTTATCCAGACTGGGATTTACTAGGCTCTCAGTACATGATGATTCATAGCTTTAATTAATTCTAAAAAGTCCCTTGCCATTATTTTCAATATTGCCTTTTTCCACTTTTTTCTCTTTCTCCCTCCCTTTTTTCCTCTCTTCTTGCTTTTAGTCCTTTTTCCCCCCAGGAGTCACCTTTAGATACAAATAGCCTTTCTCACTCTATCTTCCATTCCTCTTAACCTTCCTTTGATGTTTGCCATATGTAGTCTCCATGAGCTGCATTTTAGGCAGTAAATTGAGATCCATCTTTCTCACTACTTGTTTTCGAAACTTTGACTTAATCAACCCATTTAAAATTAAATTAAACTTATGAGATGTTTCATTCTGAAAGTTCAACATCAAATATACCTGATATTTTGAGAGCATCTTTTCTATTCATACCTTTACTTAAAATTTTAATTCTTTAAATATATTAAACCTATCTATTTAACATTTTTTTCCAGAACATGAAGTCATTGGGTATATAATTCCCCTGTTCGTTTCTTTATTCCCACTAGCACCTTTCACTCTTGGTGTATTTTATTTGGTTTTACTATTTCTGCTGTTAAATTGAGATCTGTGTTCTTTGAAATCCTGTGGAAATCACAGAAGGTGGCTGTAGAGGGGCGGTATTACTACAGAGGGTGTGTGTTTGCCTCAACAGTGCACGTGGGAGTGAACCCAACTGAGACCAATGCCACTAAATGTGTTCACTTGGGGTATAGCTTCCCATTCTCAGTGGTTCCTCCTGTTCTATTCCCAGTATCCAGGGAAGATTACCTCCTGGTCTCCCTTTGTGGGAAATATTTTCTTTCCTAGTTCTTGTTCTCCATGAGGGAATAGCATTTATTTAAGGGTCCCAGTTATAGGTCCTCACTGGTGCCACTCCCACACCACCCTCATAATGCAAGTCTGCAGGGGTCCTGGGCTATAAAATACCGTCATGGCAGCAAAGCCATCAGCGTCCGCTTACTGGATTTCTGCTGTGAGGATTTCCCTTACTTTTGATTAAGCTCGACAATACACTTAAAAGGGTTAATTTAAAATAGATTTCAGCCTGTTTCATTTTATATAGTAGGAGGTTTTCCAGGATGAATAACCCACCATATGCCCAAAATTGAAGTCCCTCTTTGTATTTCAGAGACATCTTTGCCAGGATGTCTGTTTACCCTCTATGTGGTCAGTACTGAACTACAGAGACCATAACTTTTCCAGCTCTG
>NW_007727342.1:62935-73341 GCF_000696425.1 Galeopterus variegatus
CTGGTGCCACTCCCACACCACCCTCATAATGCAAGTCTGCAGGGGTCCTGGGCTATAAAATACCGTCATGGCAGCAAAGCCATCAGCATCCGCTTACTGGATTTCTGCTGTGAGGATTTCCCTTACTTTTGATTAAGCTCGACAATACACTTAAAAGGGTTAATTTAAAATAGATTTCAGTCTGTTTCATTTTATATAGTAGGGGGTTTTCCAGGATGAATAACCCACCATATGCCCAAAATTGAAGTCCCTCTTTGTATTTCAGAGACATCTTTGCCACGTCTGTTTACCCTCTATGTGGTCAGTACTGAACTACAGAGACCATAACTTTTCCAGCTCTGCATCTCCTGCCCCCAGCCCAGGGCCCTCTCAAGGGGCTGGTTTCAGAACAGGAGCATTTTCTCATGCATCATTCCTTTGCACCTCACAGCTACTCTACATGCCAGGCACAGCAGGTGCTATCCTGCCTTATCATGCCAAGAAGCTGAGACTTGGAGATTTTTAAGTGACTTGCCTATGATCACACAGCTCATAACCAGCTGGTTGACACCTTGAATAGCTTCTTTCCAGAGACACTGATACCTTTCCGCATGCTCTGCCTTCATGTGCAAAGCTTTGTCTGTGCCCCGCAAGGCGGCATATTTATTTAACTTCCTAGGATGGATACACAAGAACTTGCAAGCCTTAGGTTTACAAGCCTTAGGTTTTGGCACTTTTAAAGCAGAGCTGCTAGTGCATCTTCCTTCAGAGGGAAAGTTCTCTGGAACTTCTTAAAAAGTTTTTGCAGGCTTTTACTGAGGAATAAAATTTGATGAGTAGTGCAGGGATTTAAAATGGACCATCACATTCGATGACTTTGACCAGAGGACGGGCAGTTACTGCCCTCTCACTTCCTGCAGGTATCTGCTTAGCTTCACTTTATCACTTGGAACGTCTCTGAGGGTCCTGCTTGAAACATCAATCCACCCTCGACCCTGGCCTCCTCGTACCGCTTGCAATGCTTTATTTTCATCTATAGCTCTGCCATCATCTGACATGCTGTATATTTTGTCTGTCACCCCCATGTGAATGGCAATGCCATAGCATCAGAGACACTGGCCAGATGGTCTGTTACTGTATTTCCAGTACTGAGACCAGTACCTGGAACAGAGTATTTAAAAAAGAGGTTAATGAATGCTGATGATAACACCATTCACAAGCACGTGGCCTGTTCTTTTCAGCATTTCAACTGAGAGTCTTCCCAACCTCCGAGGCGAGCAAGGAGAAGTGAATGATGGTGTCAGACTCATCCAGGAAGCCGCCAAGACAGCTGCTCAGTTCTGCTGAAGTTTGTGCTTCCCTGGTCCTCAGAGACTGGGTGAGATGATACCCGTGTCACTGCCAGTCAAAAGGTGCTCTGACTCTTAAGGGAAATTTTCTGAATGAAGAAAAATATCCAGGAAAGCCTCCATGCATCTGAGAACCCATGCTCCATGGGTGAAATGGTGGCCAGAGTTGCTCCGTTGCATAAATTCGGTGGAGTCTGTGGGGCAGGGAAGATGATGCATCTAGGAAGGAACCTAATCATGGCTCTGCCCAATCTGAGAACCCATGCTCCATGGGTGAAATGGTGGCCAGAGTTGCTCCGTTGCATAAATTCGGGTGGAGTCTGTGGGGCAGGGAAGATGATGCATCTAGGAAGGAACCTAATCATGGCTCTGCCCAATAATTGCTGAGTGGCTTTGGGCAATACACTGAATTTTCTATCTGCTGTATCTCAGGTGGTTTCCAGATCTGAGTTATTGTGGATGATTTCAGGACTCCTTATCTCATGGCCCATTTTTGTCAGCTCCTGAGCATATTTCCTCCTCTTTTCTCCTGTGCTTGCACATGGTCATGCTCTCACTTCCTGTTACCTTCTTCTAGACAAAATTTACACCCACAGTGTTATTCTCAGTCTCTCTTTAGCACTCACACATGTATGAGGTTATGTGGGGAAAACAGAATAATTTAGTCAGGCTCCCTCAACATATCTTGTAAACAAGTTGTGTGTGGGTGGAGTTAGTGTGCATATGCACCCATGTATCTTTTTAGTTTTGTTGCTATTGTGTGTTCTTGAGTTTGTGGAGCAGGCCAGCCAGCAGAGAGCTCACATCTAAAAATAGATCATGTTTACTCTGCTGTCAGCTGCTCAGTTTCAGTTACTCTTTGGACTTTTCCAGTAGCAGTTCAGTTTCTGAGATTCTCTTTGTGCTGTTTATCTCTCAGATGTGTGTGTGCTGAATAAAGACTATTCCTCCCTCAGCCAAGGCTTCAAGGACCTTTTTGCTGGTTACCTAGCTTGAAGACCTGTGTGTGAAGGGTTTGCAAATGGGCTTGAGAGATCTGTGAGCTCCAGACCCAAGCCCTAGCTCTACAGGGTACTTTAGGAAGTTCATGGATAAATAGAATTATATGATAGTACAAACCTTTCCATGAACTTTTTGAAGTCCCCTCAAACACGAATGCACACACATTCACCAGTCATATAAAGCCCACCTTTTAAAATGCCCGATATTTTCTCTACAACCACATGTTGAGGTTAAAAACAATAACAATTACAAACCAAGGGTTGGCTGGTGCTACATAGTGTACTGAATACTTTGCAATGATTATCTAGCTTGAGCTTTGAAAGCTTATTAAGACGTCAATGTTATTTTCATACTCACTCAATGGATGAGAAAACCCAGCATATTCTAAATGTTATAGAAGAGCCATCATGGTCAAGATCCTCTTTGGTGTCCAAAGGTTCCACCTTTTCCTCCCAGTCACTAACGTCAGCCATCACTGGATGGACAGCTCCACAGGTCGGGATGGCTCTGGCCACCCAAGGGCCTGAACAAAGAACTACATGATGTGTAGTGCAAGAGGGTTCCTCAGGTTTGTTTCCATTCTCGTTGACAGAACAAAGTAAGCACTTTTGCAAGATTTGGTTTTAAGGGCACTATGGGAATTCAAAACTGTCGGAATAAAAAACCACAATGTATCAGTATTTGTGACTCATTCCCTCCCTCCAAAATTCACATGTTTAACCTTATAGGCTTTCTGTCTCACAGCACAAGTTATTTAAAATCCCCAGCTGGAGAAGGAGCAAAGGAACAACATGTCTAAAGATGAATTGCAAACATGCATGCACACACATGTACAAATTGCATGCACAACATATGGACACCGGAACACACACATGCTCACACGTGCACATGTGCACACACATGCCTACACACGTGCACACCCACCCACCCACACACACACATGCATGCACACTCACACGTGCACACAGGGCACACACAAGCACACACATGCTCACACGTGCACATGTGCACACACATGCCTACACACGTGCACACCCACCCATACACACACACATGTATGCACACTCACACGTGCACACAGGGCACACACAAGCACACACATGCTCACACGTGCACATGTGCACACACATGCCTACACACGTGCACACCCACCCACCCACACACACACATGCATGCACACTCACACGTGCACACAGGGCACACACAAGCACACACATGCTCACACATGTGTTCATATGCATGCATGCATAACATGCACACGCACACATCCTCACACATCTTCACACATGCATGCAAATGCCTACACACATGTGCATACCCACACATGCCCATGTGTGCACACCCACTCATGTGTACGCACTCACATGGTCACACATAGGGACATGCATGCTCATGCATAGGCACACACATGTACATATGCATGCGCACGTCCATACATATGTAGACATGTGCACACCCACATTCACATATGCTCACACCCATACATGCATGCACATACACACACATATGTTCCATGGGGTTTTGGTTTGTAGCCATGTGGTTTGTGACAAAAGATCAACAAGAATCATAAATTGTGAGCTGTATCAGGGGCAGACCATTGTTTATGAATTTCAGCATTTATTACAAGGATGTCATTATGGAGAGTTCACAGCCTGCCCAGCTGGGCTCCACACTCTCAATATTTAAATATCTTTCGCAAGTCTATGAAACTGTCTGAAAATGCTCATTTCCATATTGGTTCTAAAGATTTATTCTTTCTGGAACTTTTATTTATGTAGCTAGTACTGGAACTGAGTCTCAGAGCAGTGTTTTATTATATTGGGGGAGGGCAGGAGAACTATGTCACATGCAGGTGGCTTCTGTGGAGATTTCCAGCATGCTGAGGCATCTGGCTATGCCAGGTAACATTAAAACCAATGGTTTTCAAAAATTTCACACCAAGTATGGCTTTTATGGTTCCCTTTCTATTAATCTTGTGTTTTAAAATAAAATACTTCTAAAAGAATTTGAATTCATTGAGTGCTATTTGACAAATTTGCTGTATTTTCCTGGGCAAGGTCGTAAACGTCCAGGCTGAGCCTCATTCCTCCAATACCCAGCATGCTTGTCTGTTGCTATTTTGACTGTTAGTGAGATATTGATGCTCCTAGTCCTCTGCAAGCCACGTTTAACTCCTTCATCCTCAGTACCCACTAGTATAGTACGTGGCCTATATGTGCTCAATTGTAGTTGTCAAACTGAAATCCAGCCCAGACCAGGGTGGCCACCTTGAGTTGCAAGCTTCAGCTACCGCCAATAACATCAGTGATGTAGTTGGAAGACACTGCTGTTTCTTGAGGAAACATATGACTGCTGCTAGGTACCCTAAAATCCCTAAGACATAAAAATATACATCCTTGTTCCCTCTGCACTCTTGACATGACAAAAAGAACCCGGTTTGGAAACCCCACACACAGGCAGTAAAGCCTTGCAGAAACCGTGGTCTCCCTGCACAATCTCTTCTACTGAGTCTTCCTGCCCCTGCAGTCTTTAGAGTTTAGGACAAATGTAGCCAGATTTCAAGTGCACTAAAGGTGAGTCTTGCTCTCTCAGTGTGTGTGTGTGTGTGTGTGTGTGTGTGTGTGTGTAGGGGAGATATATGAAAATTATATTACAGGGGAGTCCAGAAATAAGTATCTTCCAGTTGAGTCAGAGATACTCAGGTCACCACATGCCCTGAGTCAGCTGCACTGGAAAAGGCAGGAGCTGCAGGACCTCCAGCCCAGGTCAATCCCTGCTGCTTAGAGAGGCCCAAGAGCCACTGGCCTCACATGCCCCAAGTCAGCCATGCCAGAAAAGGCAGGTGCTGTGGAACCCCAGCCCAGGACAGTGCCTGCCACCCAGAGAGGCCTGAGAGCTTCCAGGTCCATATGCCCTGAGTCAGCCATGCAGGAATAGGAAAGAGCCACAGGATCTCCAGCCCAGGTCAGTCCCTGCCACTTGGGGAGGCCCAAGAGCTGCTGGACCCACATGCCCAAGTTAGCTGCTCTGGAAAAAGCAGATGCCATTGGGACCCATAGCCCAGGCCAGTGCCTGCTGCCCAGAATTAGCAGTCCCCTCAGGATGCAGGCCAGACATCATAGTGGAACAAGTGGACCGTGATACCTACACCACAATGACTAAACACCAAAGGAAAGATACCAGAAATATGAAAAATCAAGAAAGTACATCACCACCAAAGGAAAATAATAACTCTTAAGCTCTAGATTCTATAGAACAGGAAGTCCTTGAAATGACTGACAAGGAATTTAGAGCAACAATTCTAAGGAAACTAAATGAGATACAAGAAAACTCAGTTAGACAACACAATGAAATGAGAAAAAATATACAAGATCTGAAAGAAGAAATGTACAAGGAAATCAATGCCCTGACAAAGAATGCAGCAGAGCTTGTGGAGCTGAAGAATTCATTCAGTGAAATAAAAAACATAATAGAGAGTCTAACCAGCAGGCTTGCAGAAGCAGAAGAGAGAACTTCTTACCTTGAAGACAGGCTGAATTAACACAGGAAGACCAGAAAAAAGAAAAAAAAAAGAATTAAAAAAATTGAAGAAAATCTAAGAGAGATAACAGACAACCTTAAGCACTCAAATATCTGAATCATGGGTACTCCAGAAGGGGAGGAAAAAAGAAATGGCATTGAAAACATACTCAACAAAATAATAGCAGAAAACTTCCCAGGTATTGGGAAAGACACAGATCTTCAGATTCAGGAGGCCCAAAGATCTCCTAACATATTTAACCCAAAAAAGTCCTCTCCAAGACATGTTATAGTCAAACTGGCAAAACTCAAAGACAAAGATAGAATCTTAAAAGCTGCAAGAGAGAAGTGGAAATTCGCCTATAAGGGAGCCCCAATCAGACTAACATCAGACTTTTCATCAGAAACCCTAAAAGCCAGAAAAGAATAGGATGATATATTCAAAATACTAAAGAACAAAAATTGCCAGCCAAGAATACTTTACCCAGCAAGGCTATCCTTCTAAAATGAAGGACAAATAGTATATTTCTCAGACAAATGAAAACTGCAGGATTTCGCTACCACATGACCAGCCTTACAAGAAATTCTCAAGGAAGTACTGGGTTTCATACCTGAAAAAAAAAAAAAAAACCATCACTGCCATGAATACTCAAGAAAGAACAAAATCTACTAGTAAAACAAAAATGCTAACAATAAAGAGAAAAAATAGTTTATCTACCACCCAAAGAAACCAACAAATACAGAAGACAAGCAGAAAATCAGAAAGAAAGGATCAAAAGATACTTAAGACATCTAAACAAAAATCAATAAAATTCTATGAGTAAATCAACACCTTTCAATAATGACTCTAAATGTAAAGGGATTATATTCCCCACTCAAAAGACACAGACCAACTGACTGGATTAAAAAGATGGACCCAACAGTATGCTGCCTTCTATAGACCCACCTCACCTATAAAGACCCACATATACTAAGAGTGAAAGGATGGGAAAAGGTATACCACACAAAGAGAAATGAAAAACAAGCTGGAGTAGCTATTCTGATCAGATAAAATAGACTTTAAAGCCAAAACCATAAAAAGAGATAAAGAAGTCCATTATATAATGATAAAAGGATCTATCCATCAGGAAGACATAACAGTCACAAATATATATGCACCCAATGTCAGAGCAGCCAGATTTATAAAGCAAACACTATTAGGTCTAAAGAATGAGATAGACACTAATAGCATAATAGCAGGGGACCTGAACACCCAACTCTCAACATTGGACAGATCATCTTGACAAAAAAATCAATAGAGAAACACAAGATCTAAACAACACTTTAGACCAGTTGGACTTGGGAGGTATTTACAGAACATTCCATCCCAAAACTTCAGAATATTCATTCTTCTCATCAGCACATGGAACATTCTCCAGGATAGACAACATGTTAGGGCACAAAGCAAGTCTCAACAAATTTTTTTAAAAAATGGAATTATTTTATGTATTTTTTCTAAGCACAATGGATTAAAATTAGAAATCAATAACAAATGAAACTTTGGAAACTATACAAACACATGGAAATTAAACAACACTCTACTTAATGACATGTGGATCCAAGAAGAAATTAAACAGGAAATAAAAAAATTTCCTGAAATGAATGAAAATAATGACACATCATACCAAACCTGTTGGATATGCAAAAGTAGTGCTAAGGGGGAAATTTATCACATTAAATGCTTACTTCAGAAGAATAGAAAGATGGCAAATAAACAACCTAAGAATTCAACTTAAAGATCTAAAAAAAGCAAGAACAATCCAAACCCAAAGTTAGATGGATAGAAATAATTAAGATCAGAGTAGAACTAAATGAAATAGAAACCCAAAAAAGATACAAAAGATCAATGATACAAAAAATTGTTTTTTTGAAAAGATAAATAAAATTGACAAACCTTTTAGCAAGGCTAACTAAGAAAAGAAGAGAGAAGACCCAAATAACAAAAAGTAGAAACGAAAAAGGTGATATTACAACTGATACCTCAGAAATACAAGGAATCATTAGAGACTACTGCAAACAACTATATGCCAACAAATTTGAAAATCTGGAGGAAATGGATAAATTTCTGGACACATACAAACTACCAAAACTGAGACAAGAAGATATAGAAAATCTGAACAGACCAATAACAATACAAAAGATTGAAGCTATTATCAGAAGGCTCCCAACAAAGAAAAGCCCAGGACTGGATGGGTTCACTGCAGAGTTCTACCAAACCTTCAAAGAGGAACTGATGCCAATTCTCTACAAACTGTTCCAAAAGATTGAAACAGAAGCCATTCTCCCAAACTCATTCTATGAGGCAAACACCACCCTGATACCAAAACCAGACAAAGATGCATCAAAAATAGAAAACTACAGGCCAATATCCTTGGTGAATATAGATGCAAAAATCCTTGGTAAAATACTATCTAACAGAATACAACAACACATACACAAAATTATACACCATGATCAAGTGGGATTCATCCCAGGAATGCAAAGTTGGTTCAATATATGCAAATCAATAAATGCGATACACCGCACCAGTAAAAGCAAAGACAAAAACCATATGCTCATCTCTATAGATGGTGAAAAAGCATTTGACAAAATTCAACATTCGTTCTTGATAAAGACTCTCTACAAGTTAGGTATAGATGGAAAGTTTCTCAACACAATTAAAGCCGTATATGATAAGCCCACTGCTAATAACATCCTGAATCAGCTTTTCCCTTAAGAACAGGGACTAGACAAGGATGCCCACTCTCACCACTCCTATTCAGCATAGTGTTGGAAGTAGTGGCTAGAGCAATAAGAGAAGGGAATGAAGGGCATCCAGACTGCAAAAGATGAAGTCAAACTGTCCCTGTTTGCAGATGACATGATCCTATATAGCGAACAGCCTAAAGCCTCTACCAAAAACCTTTTAGAGTTGATAAATGATTTCAGCAAAGCGCAGGATACAAAATCAACACACAAAAATTAGTAGTGTTTCTATATTCCAACAGTGAACATGCAGAAAAAAAATCAAGAAAGCTAGTGCATTTATAATAGCCACCAAAAAATAAAACACTTAGGAATAAAGTTAACCAAGGATGTGAAAGCTCTCTATGAAGAGAACTACAAACCACTGTTGAGAGAAATTAAAGAGGACACAAGAAGATTGAAAGATATCCCATGCTCTTGGATCAGAAGAATTAACACTGTGAAAATATCCATATTACTGAAAGTGATCTACAGATTCAATGCAATCCCTATCAAAATTCCAATGACATTTTTCTCAGAAATGGAAAAAAACTATTTAGACATATATATGGAATAACCAAGACCACATATAGCCAAAGAAATCTGGAGCAAAAAACGTAAAGCTGGAGATATAACACTATCTACTTTAAACTATGTTACAAAGCTATAATAATCAAAACAGCCTGGTACTGACATAAAAACAGACACACAGAATAATGGAAATGAATAGAGAACCAAGAAATCAACCCATACACCTACAGCCATCTGATCTTTGACAAAATCACCAAGTCTACACACTGGGTAAGAGACTGCCTCTTCAGCAAATGTTGCTGGGAAAACTGAATATTCATATGTACAAGAATGAAACTACACCTGTACCTCTCACCATATACCAAAACCAACTCAAAATAGATTAAATAATTAAACATGCATCCTGAAACAATAAAACTCCTTAAAGAAAACAGAGGAAACACTCTAGGAAGTAGGTGCGGGTACAGACTTCATGAATATGACCCCAAAAGCACAGGCAACTAAAGGAAAAATAAACAAATGAGATTATATCAAGCTAAAAAGTTTCTGCATAGCAAAAGAAACAATCAACAGAATGGAAAGATAACCAACAGAGTGGGAGAAAATATTTGCAAAATATACATCTGATGGAGTTTGGATGTGTTGTCCCCTCCAAAACTCATGTGGAAATTTGATCCCCAATGTGGCAGTGTTGGAAACTGATGAGTCATGGAGGCGGATCCCTCACGAGTGGATTAATGCTCTCCCTGGGGGAGGAGGGGTAGTCATGAGTGAGTTCTCGCTCTATTAGTTCCCACGAGACCTGATTGTTTAAGAGCCTCTGGCACCTCCTCTTGCTTCTCTCTCTTGCTTCCTCTCGCCATGTGATCTGCTTGTACCTGCCAGCTGACTGCCACTTTCTGCCATGAGTAGAAACAGCCTGAGGCCCATGCCAGATGCAGCTGTCCCAGAATCTTAAGTACTAAAGAAAAAAGCTGTCAGCCAAGAATACTATACAGAAAGGCTATCTTTCACAAATGAAGGTAAATCATGTAATTCCAAGACAAACAAAAGCTGCGGGAGTTCACCACCACATGACCAGCTCTAAGAAAATATTTGCAAATTATACATCTGACAAAGGATTAATATCCAGAATATACAAGGAACTCAAACAACTTTACAGCAGAAAACCAAATAACCCAATTACAAAATGAGCAAAGGAGATGAATAGACATTTCTCAAAGGAAGACATATGAATGGCCAAGAGACACATGAAAAAATGCT
>NW_007727342.1:74341-77270 GCF_000696425.1 Galeopterus variegatus
TCAAAACCACACTGAGATACCATCTCACCCCAGTGAGGATGGCTAAAATCCAAAAGACTGAGAATCACAAATGCTGATGAGGCTGTGGAGAAAAAGGAGCTCTTATACACTGTTGGTGGGACTGCAAAATGGTGCAGCCTCTATGGAAAATGGTATGGAGTTTCCTCAAAAAGTTGCAGATAGATCTGCCATATGACCCAGCTATCCCACTGCTGGGAATATATCCAGGGGAATGGAAATCATCAAGTCGAAGGTATACCTGTTCTCCAGTGTTCATCACAGCACTCTTTACAATAGCTAAGAGTTGAAACCAGCCCAAATTTGCATCATCAGCTGAGTGGATATGGAAACTGTGGTACGTATTCACAATGGAATACTACTCTGCTATGAAAAAGAATGAAATACTGCCATTCATAACAACATGGATGGACTTACAGAAAATTATGTTAAGTGAAACAAGTTAAGCACAGAAAGAAAAATACCACATGTTCTCACTTATTTGTGGGAGCTAAAAATAAACAAATAAATAAACACACAAATAAATAAAGGGTGGGGGGAAGAAGACACAACAACCACAACAATTCCTTGAACTTAAGACAAGTGAACAGATATGATGTATGGTGTGGGGGGAAGAGGGAGGGAGGAAAGAGGAATGGGTAAAGGGTCATGAAAATCAACTACAATGTATACTGAGAAGTTAAAATAAAAAATAATAGTAATGATAATAAAAAGAGATACTCGGGTCATCTCAAGCCGGTCAGATGATGTCTGAATCCAGACCATCATCCAAAAACATCAGAGAAAAAAGTGAGCAGGTGGCATCATCCTGTCTTTGAACAAATGTGCCTGGATGCTACTGGGTACATTCTTATTTTTTTGGTTTGTCCCTGGAAAATGTTTCATCTCTCCAAGATACACCCATCTTTTATTCCTAGTTGCTCTGCCTCAACTCTGAAAGTGAGGTGCTTCATTCATCTACATAATGTGCCCGAGAAACCATTTTACAGCAAATCCCAATCAATATGTGTTTGGGGGATGCAGAGGACAGCTTTCCTTAGCATCAAGGAAATGCAGTGTTAGCTGGAGGCAGAGACCTTCGGGGTCTGAAGGACTCTGGGGCCAACGCTTGTTCTGCGAGTGAACCTTGGTTGACAGTGGTCCTTATGGGGGTGGGCTCGACTGGCAAGCTGTCGAGAACTGGGGAAAGTGGGTCTGAAGGACTCTGGGGCCAACGCTTGTTCTGCGAGTGAACCTTGGTTGACAGTGGTCCTTGTGGGGGTGGGCTCGACTGGCAAGCTGTCGAGAACTGGGGAAAGTGGGTTAAATCAGAGGGCGGAGAGACCTGGTTGAACAGTGGAAGACAGAACACGTTCTGCACCTGCCAGGGATTACAATATACACATTTTATTCCTTACAGATATTGTACAGAAATAGCCCCAATATTGTCTTTCATTGATCAGAGTGTGGGAATAGAATATAAAACCGTGTGTGGGTGTGCACACGCGTGCTTATGTGTCTGCACGCTGGAAATATCACATTGTTATTCACAGGCACACACACATATACCTAAAGCTGAAACTCATATGGGTCAAATGATTTGTGTTGTTTACAACCGTGTTTACAATGCGCAGGATTTATGCCTAAGGTCTGTTTGCTTTGCCGCAGCATTAGTCCCTGGGGTTGCTGAAGAAAGGAGCTTACTCAAGGAAACAGAGACAGAGAAAGAAGGAGGAGGGGACAGAGTGGATGGCAGACAGGAGAGGACAAACGGGGGGAGGGGCTCTGCCAGGGCTATGGGGGCGGGAGTCTGGGGGTCCATGACTGCATCTCTTGGGCCCAGGTTCCATGTGGGGACCCTGAAGCTGTGCACCCTCCAGTGCTCAGTGGATTGCTGTTCTTCTAAATGACCAAGGAACAAATACTGCCAGGTCCCTTTTGTTGGACTATTTAGGGAAAGAGCTGGGGACCAGTTCGGGGATTAACTGAGGGATCAAACTGCTCCACTACTCGCCTCCTCTCCCCAGCCTTTTCTATTGTTATCCAGAATCCTGGCACGTCTCAGAGCTGGTCGTCATTTCAGCAGTCCAGGGGTGTGGGAGCAGCATGTTGGGGGAGTCAGGTCAGACGGGAAGGGCCTCGCATCCTCACCCGTTCGCACAGCCACTCCCCTAACCACGCTTTGGCACCTGCTGCTTTCCAAGAAGATGCTGTTACCTGTCAGAGTTACACAAATAGGCAGATCACCCCCACATCCCAGTCTCCCAGGGGAGGTAGGAAAGTCTCTTGTTAAGGAGGGGGCCTTTCTGCTGCTGCAGTGCAGAGCCAGTTGCTCTGCCGTGTTACTGCTCTTTTAAAATTCACTCTGACACAAGGTTTACATCAAGACTCACCTGGGTGAGAGGGAACATTTATTTCTCTTTTTATAAAATGGGAAATGAGAACTGATAGACCTTAGAAAGCTCTTTTACACCTAAGATTTGGTGACCCCACAACTCTGTGACCGCACTTGGGATAATTTCCTCTGTTGCTGCAGCCAATGGATGGTGCCAGGTGGGAGAGTTGGCTCCCTAATTTCATTCATCCCTCCATTTGTCCATCAATCTGTGTATTCATCCATTGATCCAACCTTCCATCCACCCATCTATACACCCCCTTCAATCCATCCACCCATCCATCCATCTACCCACCCATCCATCCACCCACTCCATCTTCCATCCATTCATCCATCCATCCACCCATCCACCCATCCATCCACCCATTCATCTACCCTTCCTCCATCCACCCACTCATCCACCCATCCACCCATCCACCCACCCATCTATCCATCCACCCATCCACCCGTCCACCCACCCATCCACACATCCATCCACCCACCCAGCCACCCAGCCACCCAGCCACCCAACCATCCACCCACCCATCCACACACCCA
>NW_007727342.1:77858-109921 GCF_000696425.1 Galeopterus variegatus
TCCATCCATCCATCCATCCATCCATCCATCCATCCACCCACCCATCCATCCATCCACCCATTCATCCACCCACCCATCCATCCATCCACCCATCCATCCATCCACCCATCCTTCTGTTTATTCCTCCATTCAGCCACTTATCCTTCTCTAATCTCTGCCTCCTTGTCTCCCTTCTTTTATTTACCACTAAGCCAAGCACACTGAGCTCACTTATACCCCTCCCCCTGGGTGAATGCTGGGGTGGAAGTTGGGTGGGGAGAGGCTGGTGCCCCTGGCTTTCTCCTCTATGAGCCAGCAGTTTATTTGGAAGGCATGTGTGACTTCATGCACCAAATTGAGCCTGATGCTTGGCAGCTCCTCAGCCAAGTTCACAGGTCAGGGCCATAGGGGCTGAGACCCTGGTTTGCAGGAAGGTCCTTGAGCTTAAATATGCCTGCAGCTGCCCAGAGCTGCCCCCAAATCCTAGATGAGCCTTCACTGCCCATCTGGGGAACCCACAGGACTGGCCAGTCCAGTCCTCCTTCCAGACAGAAACCCTGCCCCTCCAGCTCTGGCCCTCACATAATCTTGTAGAGGAAGAGCTTGCTGTGGAGCTGGCAGCTTTGCAGGTGTCCATACAGGCCTAGCAGGCGAGCGCTGGCCTGTGTCTGGCCAGGCCCCTGCTCACGTCTCTGTGCCCCTAGGGCACTGTCAGCACACAGGCTGGCCTCCGATCCTGATGGTTTGGGATGGTGCATGGAGTATAGACCGTAGATGTGCCTTGCTGCAGTCTGCACGTGTCACCAGCATGGGCCACCTCTGCTCCCGCTGTAGTCACGGCCCTTTGCTGCTGTCCCTTTTCTGTTGTTCTGGGTGGGGACAGCACAGGCAGGCATCTGGGATTTTTCCTCTCACCGTCTAGGTCAGAAATAGCTTTCCAAATCTCACTGCTGTGTCTGCACTGGCCCAGGCGGTCGGGCCCCAGCCTTGCCCTGTCTCCTGTGTGCTTGTCAGAATTCTAGAATTCACTACTCCATGTCCTCTTCATTAAAGGTTTTCTCCCCCCAGTCCTACAAAACCTCTTCTCTGACCACTGCAACCTTCAATTAATTTCACCCATTCTTGTCACTTTAACACTAAATCGATGCTCAATGGTGAGTCAATTATTTAATCTTTCTGGGCTTTAGGGATCATTTAGAGCTGATCCCTGCCTTTACAATGAGCAGATACACTCTCTCTCCTTCCTGAACTTCTATAATGACTTTCTTTGATTATTTCATATATGTCTTATCCAAATTTCAATCTCCATTAGGCTATAAGAGATATCTTTTTTTTCTTTATCTCCCACAAGCCCTATCATGGCTTTGAGCAAACAGTAGGACCTTACATGGTGAGTTTAATTAGTTTGAACTAAACCCCTAATTTTAGTTCTCTGCCACAGCCCCAGCTAGACTTTTGCATGGAGGCTGGCGCTTCATACACCTGTAGGCTATGGTCTTGTGCCTTGAGCAACCCTTACCTGATCCCGGTCCCTGGATTCCATCAAAACACGAGCAGGTTCTTATCTATTTTAGCACCAAGAGCCTGGGACACCGATCTGTGTCTTTAGGCTTTCTCTCCCCCAGCCTTCAAAAGCCTCTGGCTGCCCACCCAGCGATGGTCCTTTTGATTAGATACATTCCATCCTTTCCATTCCTCAAAGTTTACTCTCAGACCACAGACACAGTTCCTGTATTAAATGACAGAATAAAAAATATAACCTTTCAGAATGTGGCACCGGGTTGTAAATCACAGATATTCAGTGGACTGGAGGAAGTGGGTTAGGATCGGGTAACAGGAACAGGGCACCCGGGTGGGCCTGTGGGCTGGGGAAAGGGAGCAGCCACAGAAGAGGGGGGCAGCGCCGAGTGTTTGTAAGTGACCCCTGCAAATGCAGGCGAGGGCTGTGAGGGGCACCAAAGCTCAGCTGCCAAATTTTGAAAATCACATCATGGATCAAAACACCAGTGATGATCTGTGTTATAAATCATTTTCTGTGTGTGTGGATGCCAAACTCCTTATGTTAAACAAACAAAGCAGACAAAAGATCAGTAATGCTGCAAGGTAAGTTAGCAATGCGTGGAAGCCTCGGCGATACTCACAGTGCTCAGTTGAAGGCTGGGTCACTTCTCAGAACACGCGAGGTTTTGCAGCCACGGCCTCTGTTCTGAGGAACCCAGAAAAGACGTGCAGAGCCAGACAGGAGGAGAGGCATGTTCTCGGCTGCAGACCCAAGCCAGAGGGGGTTCTGAGGGAGGGGTGACGGGAGTCAGATCAGCCTCGAGGGACAAGCTCAGCCGCCAACCTTCAATTCCAGAGGCTGGGAATTCTGGGGCGTGGGATTCAGCTCAAACCCCCAGCTCCTGTCTGATAACCTGACCGTGCCAGGCATCTATGGAGGACTCCCCTGTCTGAAAGGCTGAGGTTTTGCTGAGTTCTCACGTTCTGTAGAAGATCTATTTTTTGTTTCGTTTGGAAGCTGGCCTCTGTTACGGCGTGGGATTCAGCTCAAACCCCCAGCTCCTGTCTGATAACCTGACCGTGCCAGGCATCTACGGAGGACTCCCCTGTCTGAAAGGCTGAGGTTTTGCTGAGTTCTCACGTTCTGTAGAAGATCTATTTTTTGTTTCGTTTGGAAGCTGGCCTCTGTTACGCTGTGATGTCGCTCTATCGTTCTAAATTAAATTGTTCCTGTTGCGGTCCCATCCCTCTGTGTGCATTAATTCATGTGAATCCAATTGCTCTTCCCTCAGGAGGTTGTTTAATGCAGTGTCAAAGTTGAATAAATAATAAATAGGGCACACCAGGGTTCCCACGTCTGCAGCTGATGAGATGGCGCTGGTGGTTTCTTTTCCAGGAGCCCACGCCAGCTCGAGAGAGGCTGGAGTGATTTGCTCGAGCCAAGCACCCATCCAGATGGACACCCAGAGACTGTCCATACCAGGGTGGGAGGGAGACCCCTTAAGTCCAGTGCTTCTGTCTGCACATTTAGACATCATGCAAGAATCAGCTCTCCTCCTGCTGTCTGTGTGCCATGGTAGGTCTGTAGCTTTTGCCTCGTTTAGATTTCAGGGGCTGCAGAGGCTTCAGGCTAGCCACAAGCCTGGGTGTTCATCAGAGAATATTGGATCACCACGATTTGGTGAGACTGAGGGAAGAGCTGATGCCGAGCTGGACATCAACTCTGTGAAACTTGTCTATCAAACCAAGAGGCAACCCTCCTGGGCTGCTCCTAATTTGTTTGAGGAGCCATAGGTGGCAGCATCTATCGGAAAGTGCACTACAGGCTCCTAATTCCAGGTACTGGAGGATTTAAGGGTGAGGGACAGCGGGAAAATATGAGAGGGGACATGTTCACAGGTGGGTGGGTGTCAGGGATGGTGGTGAGGGGACCGTAAGTAGGATGTAGATAGAAAGCAATCATTCCAAATTTGCTGTTCCTGGTGGCAGAGATATGCATATCATCTCTATTATTAGAGGCTGAAAATAACATAGACAGAGCCTCTTTCCGTAACCACATGCAGCTGCCGAGCAGAGCAGGGCTCTGTGTGGTGGATGTGTAATCAACGCTCTTCCCACAAACTTTGACCCGTGGGCTGGGCCAGGAATTGTCACTGCCCATGAGCTGTAGCAAGACCTTCAAGAAAGCATTCTGGATTTTTACATTAGTTTTTGCTCCAAAGGAGGAATTATAAATCTGCGATCACTGCGTGAATGTCATGCAAAACTTTAGGCACCTGCTCACATGTATTTTCCTAGGGAGAGATCCCATAAGTTGCTCTCAGATGCCCCAAAGAGCAGTTGGGGGTGTCCGTAGCAGATCCCAGGCTGTGTGCTCCACCTCTAAAGCTGTCTAAAAGACAAGCAGCCGCTGGGTTCGAGGAGCTACGCTCTGCAGAGGAGCACACCCTATGGTAGTGCCACATTCCATTGGGGAAAGCAATCATTCCAAATTTGCTGTTCCTGGTGGCAGAGATATGCATATCATCTCTATTATTAGAGGCTGAAAATAACATAGACAGAGCCTCTTTCCGTAACCACATGCAGCTGCCGAGCAGAGCAGGGCTCTGTGTGGTGGATGTGTAATCAACGCTCTTCCCACAAACTTTGACCCGTGGGCTGGGCCAGGAATTGTCACTGCCCATGAGCTGTAGCAAGACCTTCAAGAAAGCATTCTGGATTTTTACATTAGTTTTTGCTCCAAAGGAGGAATTATAAATCTGCGATCACTGCGTGAATGTCATGCAAAACTTTAGGCACCTGCTCACATGTATTTTCCCAGGGAGAGATCCCACAAGTTGCTCTCAGATGCCCAAAAGAGCAGTTGGGGGTGTCCGTAGCAGATCCCAGGCTGTGTGCTCCACCTCTAAAGCTGTCTAAAAGACAAGCAGCTGCTGGGTTCGAGGAGCTACGCTCTGCAGAGGAGCACACCCTATGGTAGTGCCACATTCCATTGGAATTTTCAGAAGGCAGCAAGAGAGCAATCACTCCATGACAATGGGATCCTGAGACATTTACTGTCTGACTTCTCGAGTGTGGCGTGGCAGCCCCTAAACTCAAAAGATGGAAAGTGACAGCAACAAAAGCCATGTTGAAAGAGTATTAAACCATAGCAGCATGGCTGTCCGTTTAACGCGAGGCTGCCTCATCATGGAATCACCTCCAGAGAGCAGGGCCAGAAATAACCCACAGGGATGTGAGCTGCGGAGGCTGCTCCTGCCTGCCGGGTGTTGTGGAACCCTGTCATCTGCAGCTGGGAGCTGTGGCTAAACGTGTGTGCACCTGAGGTGGCTGCCTGGGTCGTCTGTGGGGGAATCTGGGCTGTATGTCCTTTTCCTTCCTCTGTAGATCATCTGCAGACCTGGGGTCCCCTCCGTGCCTAAGTTAATTATCTTGATATGAACATTGGGGACTTTCTGAGCTCTGAGTCTCAGAGGCACCCTGAGTTCTGCCACATCCTACCGAACAAAGGGAAAGACCAACGGAGGGCCAGAAAGTCAGGGGGAGGAACCACAAAAACAATAAATGCACAAAGGTACATTTGTAAAAACTGGAGTCGAAGGGATACGATCTGGCGGATGAGCAAAATGGAGGTTGGAGCTTTGCAGAGGCAGCAAGACCGGCCGGGATCAATCAAGAAAAGGAGAGTGGGCTCAGAGAAGTGGACAGTTTCACAGAAAATGCAATCTTAAAAGGACTGACTGGAGAGAAAACAAGAGTTAAATGGAGAAGATGAAGAGCAAACAAGAGCAGGAGCGAGCGGTTTAAAATCTTCCCCCCAGACAGCTCTGGACCGCACATCCGCATGTCCACCCGGACCCTTCCCCGCTGTCTCACAGGAATGTTGAGCTGGTCCCAGCACTAGTTTGTACTGCTGCTGGCCCAACCCTCACCCCAACCCATATCCCAATATTGTTTTGACAAGTGTCACCGTCATCTCTCCCACCTCCCAAGCCAAAAACCCCACAGTCACCTCTGACCTCTCTCTCTGCCCCTCACCCCTCACATCTGTCAGAAGTTCCTTCTACACAGGTCTTGGATGTGGCCTCATCTAGTGATCATTACCAGCCCATCATCTCCCACCTGAGGTGGCAGTGACAGCGTTCACCAAACTCCCAGGGTCTCCGCTCCTCCCACGCTGCCTTGCAGTTAGCTTGCGGTCATGTGGTCAGTTCTGGCCAATCGTCTGAGAGCGCAGGATGTGGGTCATTCCGGGCAGAGGCGTCCAAGAGCCCGTGCCTTCATCTCTGCCTTCTGGGTGGCAGTGCAGAGAGCTCAGCTCAGCTGCAGGTGGAGGGACCAGCCACGTGCACAGGGCGTAGAGGGAGCAAGAAGTAAACCAGGTATTGTGGAGTTTCCTGTTGACATAACACACCTGTCCTGACTGACCTGCCTGTGGTTACAGTTGTGTCTTCCTCACTGGTCTCTCTATAGCCTCCTACACTGACTCCAATCCATTTTTAGTAACGTGCTAGACTAATATCTCTAAATGCAGATCTGGCCCGTTGTTCGTGTACACGTGCATGCGTGCACAGATGCGCAACCAGGGGGTCTTGGGTTGACGTCTGTGAGCACAGGCATCTCTCCACTTTGTGTTCAGGTAGCGCTGTGCTTCTTTAAAACCACATCACCCTTGTTCTCTCATTTGAAGAAGGTTCCATATGGTTGCAGGGATTTCCCCATGTGCGGAATCTGCACCAGGGCCATGTGATATGCAGATAGTTATGTTTTCTCTTATCAGAGGACAAGCCTGAGAACTGGGGAGTCTGCAGACTCACTGAAGCTCACGCACTGAGTGTGTGGCCAGATTTACATATAAATCTGCCGGACTGGATTCTAGCAGACGACACCGCCCTAAATCTAACACTCGATGTCACAGTGCAATGACACGGCGAGTGTCAATATTCAGTACCAGTGCCACTGCTCTCCTCCTTGTAGATATGATAAAACAAGTCCAGAGGTGTTAAGATGCAATTTCACAATCTCGGTCAAGGATGGACAGAGAATTCTAACCCAGAGTTTCTGATTTCCAATTCAAGTCAATCTCAGGAAACCATAAGCCACTGTGCATTGAAAATAGAGGCCACCTTATCAATTCATCAACAAACACAGTAGTCTGAGCAGCTCCTCAGGACCAGGCACTCGTGGGACAGAGATAGGACAGGGACCCTTCTCCTTCTAGGAGAGGTAGCAGGTTGCCATATGGACAAGAACTTGGAGCTGTGGGTGGGAGATGCTTGTAAGGTTCAGGGCTAGGCTGGGTTTGTTTACTTAGTACTTAGCACACACACACAGCACTTGCTGTCTTCTGAACATTGTAACACATGCTCACAAAACTAGCACAGAAACCCTCAACCTGGTATAGGGGTGGTGCTCTTCTCCCCAATTTGCAGATGAAAAAATTGGGGCAAATGGAGGTTTTAGCCCATTGCCCAGGGCCAGGCAGTGAGTGAAGGGCATCCGGACCAGACCCCCACTCTCCACTACCAGGATGGTGCCCCGGGGGAGGGGTCCAGAGAAGCAGGTGCATCGACGCCATGTGACCATGGTGAGGACAGACCACATCCAACTCCTCCTGCTGGCTTCTCCTGGAGCCGCTAGACCCTGACTTCTGGGGTCCTTGCCTCATTTCACCAGCATCAGCGCTTTCCATGTGGACTGCAAACATCGAACAGGACCACGTGGACGTGTCCCTCATAGCCCCACGGGAAAACCCCTAACCCTGTGGCCCACCAGGCTGAGAAGGAAGGGGACAGACGTGGCAGTTGGGGCATGGGTGTAAATGAGAAACCAGGGAGGATGCTTGGCACTGCTGGAGTGCACAGACAGCCCAGGCTGAGGAAGAACCCCACACCCCAGACCCTCTTCCCTGGGGCTGCTGCAAACAGCAGGCGTGGGGAGCTGAATCCAGGCTGTCCACATGAGGGCTTCTGACAATGCTGGGTCTGACAGCCTCAGAGAGCCACAGACATCCGGCTTCATGGCTATTTATAACTTCGTGCTTCTCATCACCCAGAAGCAGGAGGAGCAAACAAAGCCATTTGGCGAGAGGTTTGGGCAGCCGCGATGCGGTGGATGCATCCCGGGCAGGGTCTCTGAGGTCTGTCTCTAGACAGGAAGCCAGCTGGTGCCCTCACCCTGGAGCCAAGCCAGCCTCGTGATCCAGGGGCCCCAGGTGCAGGACATGGGGCTGAGCCCACATGGGTCAGTGCCCTGCTCACCCACTGGCATCATCCTGAAGATGAAAAAAATACAGATGCCTGGGTCCCACCCCACAGGTTTTGAATCAATTAGTCNCCTCCTCTGCTGGTCAGCCTGAGACCAGGCCTGCAGCACCGCACGCGGGCTGTTGCTGGGGCTTCTCAGCAGTCTGCCTGCCCGACTTCACCTGCCCGGCCTGGGCTGGGCCTCTTAACCCCCTAGCCATTGCAGCAGTCTCCTGACAGGTCTGCCTGACACCAGTCCCTCCTCGCCAGCTCCTTCACTGAATGCCAGCAAGACCTTTCTGGAATATGAATCCGATCATCGCCTTCCCCCTTCCAAATTCCTCAGTGAGTTCCCCAAGACCCTCAGCACCACTCCTAAAACATAAACACCTAACTTGTGGCCCATGGACATCTCCGCCCCCTCTCTGGGGCCTCTCCTAACCCCCTGCAAGCCCCANATTTTCAGAAGGCAGCAAGAGAGCAATCACTCCATGACAATGGGATCCTGAGACATTTACTGTCTGACTTCTCGAGTGTGGCGTGGCAGCCCCTAAACTCAAAAGATGGAAAGTGACAGCAACAAAAGCCATGTTGAAAGAGTATTAAACCATAGCAGCATGGCTGTCCGTTTAACGCGAGGCTGCCTCATCATGGAATCACCTCCAGAGAGCAGGGCCAGAAATAACCCACAGGGATGTGAGCTGCGGAGGCTGCTCCTGCCTGCTGGTTGTGGTGGAACCCTGTCATCTGCAGCTGGGAGCTGTGGCTAAACGTGTGTGCACCTGAGGTGGCTGCCTGGGTCGTCTGTGGGGGAATCTGGGCTGTATGTCCTTTTCCTTCCTCTGTAGATCATCTGCAGACCTGGGGTCCCCTCCGTGCCTAAGTTAATTATCTTGATATGAACATTGGGGACTTTCTGAGCTCTGAGTCTCAGAGGCACCCTGAGTTCTGCCACATCCTACCGAACAAAGGGAAAGACCAACGGAGGGCCAGAAAGTCAGGGGGAGGAACCACAAAAACAATAAATGCACAAAGGTACATTTGTAAAAACTGGAGTCGAAGGGATACGATCTGGCGGATGAGCAAAATGGAGGTTGGAGCTTTGCAGAGGCAGCAAGACCGGCCGGGATCAATCAAGAAAAGGAGAGTGGGCTCAGAGAAGTGGACAGTTTCACAGAAAATGCAATCTTAAAAGGACTGACTGGAGAGAAAACAAGAGTTAAATGGAGAAGATGAAGAGCAAACAAGAGCAGGAGCGAGCGGTTTAAAATCTTCCCCCCAGACAGCTCTGGACCGCACATCCGCATGTCCACCCGGACCCTTCCCCGCTGTCTCACAGGAATGTTGAGCTGGTCCCAGCACTAGTTTGTACTGCTGCTGGCCCAACCCTCACCCCAACCCATATCCCAATATTGTTTTGACAAGTGTCACCGTCATCTCTCCCACCTCCCAAGCCAAAAACCCCACAGTCACCTCTGACCTCTCTCTCTGCCCCTCACCCCTCACATCTGTCAGAAGTTCCTTCTACACAGGTCTTGGATGTGGCCTCATCTAGTGATCATTACCAGCCCATCATCTCCCACCTGAGGTGGCAGTGACAGCGTTCACCAAACTCCCAGGGTCTCCGCTCCTCCCACGCTGCCTTGCAGTTAGCTTGCGGTCATGTGGTCAGTTCTGGCCAATCGTCTGAGAGCGCAGGATGTGGGTCATTCCGGGCAGAGGCGTCCAAGAGCCCGTGCCTTCATCTCTGCCTTCTGGGTGGCAGTGCAGAGAGCTCAGCTCAGCTGCAGGTGGAGGGACCAGCCACGTGCACAGGGCGTAGAGGGAGCAAGAAGTAAACCAGGTATTGTGGAGTTTCCTGTTGACATAACACACCTGTCCTGACTGACCTGCCTGTGGTTACAGTTGTGTCTTCCTCACTGGTCTCTCTATAGCCTCCTACACTGACTCCAATCCATTTTTAGTAACGTGCTAGACTAATATCTCTAAATGCAGATCTGGCCCGTTGTTCGTGTACACGTGCATGCGTGCACAGATGCGCAAGCACACACACACACACTCACTCTACGGTGGCTCCCTGTTCTCACTAGGAAATGCAGCAATCCTGTCCATACCCTACAAGGTAATCGTCCCACACCTCCATCAGCTCACTCTGACCCCCTCACCTCAATGCCCAGCACTCCAGCCTCCTCTCAGTTCCTCCCTCTACAGGGACCTCACCCCTCTGGATCCCTCCTGCAAAACAGCCTCCAGCCCCTGCTCCGCATCACTCTCCTCCTCTCCGCTCACCCTGCAGATGTCGGCTCAAGCATTCCCTCCGTGGAAGCCTCCCGTGATCTCCCACGCTTCATGTCTTCATTGCGCACTCTCATTGAGCCATGCATTTACCTGAAAAAACTCTTACCTTTGTGTGCAATTCATAATTAACCTGCATAATCATTTCTTTGATATCAGACTCCTCGTTAGGCTGTGAGCTCTCTGGGAGTAGGAAGCATCTGCTTCTGCTCACCTTTACACAGCTAGCTTGGTTCTCTGCACGTGGCAGGGACTCAAAATACATTGGCAGAATAGATGAATACACAAGAACACAGAGCAGGACATGGTGGAGTTTCCAGACCTTTCTACATAGTGCACCCATGCTTTCCAGGGCTGAGCCAATGTGGGTGCATTGCATCACTCTGCAGGAAGGGCAGCCACACCGTTCCAGAAGCCAGCCAGCTTTCCTCCCTAACACCATGTGCTGTTTCTAAAATGTGACTTACCCTTTTGCAATACATCTGTTTGCTGATATCACTCATTCTGAAGCTTTCTAGGTATCATCTGACAGCAGACCATCCGATCTGAGAGGTCGTTCAGACCAGCGGAGCATGCAGGACAGAGGACAAGCAGCATGTCATCCACCTCAGCAAGAGGTCCTCAGGCATAAGACATTCCCAAGAACACGCGCTGCAGAACGTCACCCAGACTTTGGATCCTGGATTCAAAGGTGACTGTGTGACCTTAGACAAGCTGCAGGAGGTTTCAGTGCCTCCACTCCCTCAACAGCGGCAGCAGCAGCAGCAGCAGAATCCACCTCAGAAGATCAGGTGAATTTGCATGTGCAAAGCAGCCCAGTGCCTGGCACAATGCACTTGCTCAACAAATGTTAGATACAATTCCTCACCACGGTTGGGCAGCTCTGGTAATTTTTCCTCTTTCTGAATCTACATCTGTTTCCCTGTAATTTCCTCCCATCTGTCTTCTTCTAATCCCTACGGCCGTGCAGAATAGATCTGCTCTCTTGCCCACAGGACAGCCCGTCAGAGGCATTTTAAGAAGGAATCAGCTTCCTCAGACCTCCGCTCGCGTCGTGTACATACCCAGCTCCTGCACTAGCTTCATCCCTGTTTGGTGTGTGTCCAGCAATTTCTTTCAGCAAGGAAGGACCTTTTTTTGCTATCACTGTCCTGATGGACTTGGAATCTGCTCTCTGCTTCCGTCCTCCTGAGAATACATCATCCAAGAAATGCCTTTGCATCCCTAAAAGGAATTTTTTTTCCAAATTTGTTTGACCATCAGATTTTCCAGTGAGCTGCAGAATTTCTAAAACTTTCTTCTTGAGAATAATCTTTTTGCCCAAGAAATCCGAAATTGACACATTCAATGGGGCATTGGTGTTGGATTGTGGGAAGGAAAGTGTTGTGTGCTGAGTTTCTTCGTGATGGCCTCTCCCTTGACCAGGCACTGGAGACAGTGCTTTTTGTCATGCACACTACCAGAGCCTTTTAGTAAAGCTGGCAGCAGGCTGGAGTTCTCTGGACATGGGCCTAAGAAATTTCAAGGTCTCCTTAAAGGCTTTCAGACTTTGGTCTTGTTATAGCAACGGCTCTGGGTAGGTTGAGCCCCCCAGAGGTGATTCCTCCCCTTGATGAGGGACCTCTGCCCCAGCAAGGGCCTTGGCTGTCACACAGTGAGCCCCTGAGACTGCACATCATCAGGACCACTCACTCCACAGGAAGGTCTTGCTGTTGGGCACGCTCTCCAGCCTCCTTCATGGTCAGTGGATGAGGGGCTTTCTCCTCTGCCTCTGTATCTCTGCTGCTTCCAGCACCCTCTCCTCACCCTTTTGTCTTGGCTCCCAGGTGTGATAGCCCTGGCCCTTCACACCCATGCCTGTTCCTTCCATAGGGCACGACCCTCCTGGGGCTGGGTGTCTTCATCCAGGGGGTCTTGGGTTGACGTCTGTGAGCACAGGCATCTCTCCACTTTGTGTTCAGGTAGCGCTGTGCTTCTTTAAAACCACATCACCCTTGTTCTCTCATTTGAAGAAGGTTCCATATGGTTGCAGGGATTTCCCCATGTGCGGAATCTGCACCAGGGCCATGTGATATGCAGATAGTTATGTTTTCTCTTATCAGAGGACAAGCCTGAGAACTGGGGAGTCTGCAGACTCACTGAAGCTCACGCACTGAGTGTGTGGCCAGATTTACATATAAATCTGCCGGACTGGATTCTAACAGACGACACCCCCCTAAATCTAACACTCGATGTCACAGTGCAATGACACGGCGAGTGTCAATATTCAGTACCAGTGCCACTGCTCTCCTCCTTGTAGATATGATAAAACAAGTCCAGAGGTGTTAAGATGCAATTTCACAATCTCGGTCAAGGATGGACAGAGAATTCTAACCCAGAGTTTCTGATTTCCAATTCAAGTCAATCTCAGGAAACCATAAGCCACTGTGCATTGAAAATAGAGGCCACCTTATCAATTCATCAACAAACACAGTAGTCTGAGCAGCTCCTCAGGACCAGGCACTCGTGGGACAGAGATAGGACAGGGACCCTTCTCCTTCTAGGAGAGGTAGCAGGTTGCCATATGGACAAGAACTTCTAGCTGTGGGTGGGAGATGCTCGTAAGGTTCAGGGCTAGACTGGGTTTGTTTACTTAGTACTTAGCACACACACACAGCACTTGCTGTCTTCTGAACATTGTAACACATGCTCACAAAACTAGCACAGAAACCCTCAACCTGGTATAGGGGTGGTGCTCTTCTCCCCAATTTGCAGATGAAAAAATTGGGGCAAATGGAGGTTTTAGCCCATTGCCCAGGGCCAGGCAGTGAGTGAAGGGCATCCGGACCAGACCCCCACTCTCCACTACCAGGATGGTGCCCCGGGGGGAGGGGTCCAGAGAAGCAGGTGCATCGACACCATGTGACATCCAACTCCTCCTGCTGGCTTCTCCCGGAGCCGCTAGACCCTGACTTCTGGGGTCCTTGCCTCATTTCACCAGCATCAGCGCTTTCCATGTGGACTGCAAACATCGAACAGGACCACGTGGACGTGTCCCTCATAGCCCCACAGGAAAACCCCTAACCCTGTGGCCCACCAGGCTGAGAAGGAAGGGGACAGACGTGGCAGTTGGGGCATGGATGTAAATAAGAAACCAGGGAGGATGCTTGGCACTGCTGGAGTGCACAGACAGCCCAGGCTGAGGAAGAACCCCACACCCCAGACCCTCTTCCCTGGGGCTGCTGCAAACAGCAGGCGTGGGGAGCTGAATCCAGGCTGTCCACATGAGGGCTTCTGACAATGCTGGGTCTGACAGCCTCAGAGAGCCACAGACATCCGGCTTCATGGCTATTTATAACTTCGTGCTTCTCATCACCCAGAAGCAGGAGGAGCAAACAAAGCCATTTGGCGAGAGGTTTGGGCAGCCGCGATGCGGTGGATGCATCCCGGGCAGGGTCTCTGAGGTCTCTCTCTAGACAGGAAGCCAGCTGGTGCCCTCGCCCTGGAGCCAAGCCAGCCTTGTGATCCAGGGGCCCCAGGTGCAGGACATGGGGCTGAACCCACATGGGTCAGTGCCCTGCTCACCCACTGGCATCATCCTGAAGATGAAAAAAATACAGATGCCTGGGTCCCACCCCACAGGTTTTGAATCAATTAGTCTGGGGTATGGCCTGGGCACCAGGAATTTTTTAAGTTCTCTGAGTGTAATAAGCAGCAAAGCGTGCAAATCTTTGGCTCAAGAGACCCAGAAACAAAGCTCGTGATTTGGGGAAAGTTGTTTCCCCCTTTGAGCCTCAGTTTCCCTCCCTGTAAAATAAGCAGGTCATACTAAATAACAAGCTTATTTCTAGCTCAGATGCTCTGTGATTTCAAACGGCACAGTCCTCAAATATGACACTCCTATAACTCCCAATTTCTGGCACACGCTGCCCAAAGAATTGCTCCTTAGGCTGGTGAAGAAAATAACTAGAGAGAAAAATCAACAGTAAGAGTTCTGCGTTCTGGTTGCCAGCCAGGTGGCTGCCCCAGCAGGCGCACGGCGAGCCCCGCTGCCGGTCTGCGTGCGACAGAGGCAGATCCTTTACGGGAAGCGGCGACACCATGCACGCCGGTGCGGAGACGTCCTGAAGTATTAAATCGGTCTGAAGTGTCTCCCGCAGTAATCTCATCTGCTGTATTTTCTGTCTGAATCGCACTGCGCTGCTGATTGTGACATCCACTTCTCCACTCCCGCGCATCCAAAGCGGCTCCCGGAGTCTATTATCCGTCATCATTTCTATCCTGAGTGAGCCCGTGCTGCCTTTGGAGAAGAAAAAAGCCGCACGGGGAAGTTAAGAGAGCTCTTTCTTGTGATGTGCTTACAGAGAGATAGATAAAAGCCCAACTAAAACACACAGAGGACACAGCCATCCCTGCCTGCCTGCCCTGCCATCCTGTCCTGTCCTCCTCTGCTGGTCAGCCTGAGACCAGGCCTGCAGCACCGCACGCGGGCTGTTGCTGGGGTTTCTCAGCAGTCCTCCTGCCCGACTTCACCTGCCTGGCCTGGGCTGGGCCTCTTAACCTCCTGGCCATTGCAGCAGTCTCCTGACAGGTCTGCCTGACACCAGTCCCTCCTCGCCAGCTCCTTCACTGAATGCCAGCAAGACCTTTCTGGAATATGAATCTGATCATCGCCTTCCCCCTTCCAAATTCCTCAGTGAGTTCCCCAAGACCCTCAGCACCACTCCTAAAACATAAACACCTAACCTGTGGCCCATGGACATCTCCGCCCCCTCTCTGGGGCCTCTCCTAACCCCCTGCAAGCCCCAGGGATACAGAACTCCCGGTAATTCCTCACACCCCCAGGTCCCACTGCAGGCCGAACCTTTTTATTGACTGGTCCCCAGGTCAAGATCTCTGGGTCTCATTGTGGGATGCACATCGGATCACTTGACCCCATCCAAAGATTCTGGCTTAGCTTGAGTGTAGTCTGGGCATCAAGGTTTTTGATCCTAGAGAGCTGCTGTAGAAGGCCCTTTCCTGCTTCTTTGCATGGGGAGCCCCTCAGTGACGGTGAGCCTACCCGAGCAAGGACAGCGATTTGGCTGTCTTTGCACACCAGCTACAAGCAAGGACCTCGCCTCCGGTGTGCTGTGTCCCAGCCCTTTGCAGCCTCTCCAGACGGCTTTACCCCATTTGCACGCACTGTCGACCTGGATGAAGCCTGCCCAGTTGTCACCACTGAGCTCAAGGACCATCATCTCTGAGTTGTGCTATGGGTTGAATTTTGCCTCCCCAAAAGATATAGTGAAGTCTGAACCCCAGAATCTGTGAATGGGACCTTTTTGCGGATGTAATCAAAAGATGAGGTTATCCTGGAGTAGGGTGGTCCTTAATCCATGACTGGTGTCCTTATAAAAAGGAGGAAATTTGGGCAAGGGATAGACATGGGAAAGACCACACGGGAAGACAGGCGGAGATTAGGGTGACATATCTGCAAGTCAAGGATGCCCAGGATTTCCAGCAGCCGCCCAGAGCTATGAAAGATTCAACCCTAGAGCCTTCAGAGACAGCATGGCCCTGCAGACACGTTGATTCTGGACTACGAGCTTCCAAAACTGTGGGATTCCTTTTGTTTTAAACTATCCATTTTGTGGAATTCTGTTACTGCAGCTACAGAAAACTAACTACAGAGTATGACCGTTCTGACTCCCATCCAAGGCAGAGGCCCTGTTTCCTTTCCTCTCTTCTCTCCCTGTCAGGATGGCTCCCCAGTCTCCGTGACAGAAGGAATCTGGGCGGCCTGGACCCAAAGCTCTGGGAGCAGCAAGTCTTGTGACATGACCCCACTTGGAATTCATTCATTCTACCCAAGAGTACATGACCCTGTTCAGAGTGTGGGCCTGGACCTCTAGAAACTCAGGGAAGAATGCAGAAACACAGACAAGTGCAGATCAGAGACGACCCCTCCCCAGAGTGTGGGGAGTACGGTGAATGGAGATGCGCTGTATCCACATGGGGATATCCAGGAAAACCAAGTCCTTCCAAAGGGGACTGAGATGTGACCTGGGTCTTACATGAATGGCAGGGGTCAAGGGAACACAGTCCAGGAATGTCACCCCAAGTCAGGAGAGCTGCATCCCCTGAAGCCCAGGCGATGGTGGGTCCCCAGAACTTTCCTAGAATCAGCAGCAGCAAAGAAGGTGGACCCAGGCTCCCATACAGAGGCCAGCATGGATGCAACACCTGCCCTGTGCAGGGCTGTGGCCCCTCTGAGAGTCACGACCCTGCTCCTCCACCTCCAGCCCCAGCTCACAGGCATCCCTGTCACAGACAGACCTTGACCCCACAGGGGAGTGTAGTCTCGAAGTGTGGCTCCTGAGATCTCCACTCCCTCAGAGACAGGAGGACATCAGACCATCAGCAGTGTCCACACCAGGTCATCTCAGCATCCGTGCAAACCTCTTTACTTGAGCCGAACCTCAGCAAAGATGGGACCAGCCTCGAGCCTGGACCCAACAAGACACAGCTGTAGCTCGTGACTCTGACTTCATGCTCCCCCTCACTCTAAAGTGAGAGCCACCAAATCCACATGATCTGTCTGTGGGTGATGATCTTTCTCTAGCTCAGACACAGCCCTTCCTTGACATGCTGTAACCCAAATCCCATCATACAGGGCTAAGACCATTCCCACACCTCACGGTGGGTGCCAAGGGTGGGAAGTGGGGGGAGACGAGCAATGCACTGATCACACGTGATTAAGCAGACTTTCTCCCGCAGTCTGGCCACCACGGTGACCCCTGTTTCTGCTCCTAGTTATTTGCCCTTCCCTTATCTATCCCATAATTCCTTTGCTTTAGCTCTTCCCTCAACTGGCTGGAGATTGTCACAAGGAAAGACGACCTAAAGCTTCATCCATAAAGGGTCTGGGTCATTTAGCCGTCCTGCCTCTATTGGTTTGATGTGATCGTCTGTTAACACTTACTAGTAGACACAAGGACACACTGAGCGTGTGCGGGAGGATCCCGGGGTCCAGGCCTGCTCCTCCGTGCCCCTTAGTGACACGACAGGCCCTCTAGCTGACCAGGAACTGTGCTGGCCAGACAGTAACCCTTTCCCCTGCCTGTGGGTTCAGAGACATGAAGAGACCAAGGTGGCCAGCTGGCCAGTCTCAGCTTCCAGCTCAAGGGACTATTGCTGTTTCCCTGGTGCACACACATCTCCCCAGGAACAAGGACCATTAGACTAACATAAGCCCAAAACCATGGGGACAGAAAGAAAAGATTTTGCTGGTGAACGGTTTTAGGAAATAGAGAAGGAGCTGATCTCACTCACTGTCCTTGGTTCCCAAACCCACGGATTTTAGCTATGGGAAAAATAGCTTCATTTATTGGGAATTTGTAGTCATGGATGAAAATGTGTCCTCTATAAAAGATATGTTGAAGTCCTAAACCTCGGTACATGTGAATGTGACTCACTTGCAAATGTGATCACGATACGTGAAGACATTGGGCTGGGCCCTGATCCCGTATGACTGGTGTTCTTCTAAAATGGGGAAAATGTGCACAGAGATACAGGGAGGACCCACTGGAGGTTGGAATGATGCCACCACCAGCCAAGGAGTGTTGGAGCCACCAGGAGCCTGAAGAGGCAGGAAGGGTCTTTGTCCTTCGGGTTTCACAGGGAGCATGGCCCTGCTGACACCGTTGGAATGATGCCACCACCAGCCAAGGAGTGCTGGAGCCACCAGGAGCTTGAAGAGGCAGGAAGGGTCTTTGTCCTTCGGGTTTCACAGGGAGCATGGCCCTGCTGACACCTTGACTTCAGACCTTTAGCCTCCACAACTGAGAGGGAATGAATTTTAGTTGTTCTAAGCTGCTTAGGCTGTGGTGCTTTGCTGCAGCATCCCTGGGACACTGCTGCAGAGGTGTCATTGTGTGAAACACTTTGGCAGGGAACAAGTCACTCTGTGAGTTTGCAGGCTGCTGTCTGGATGGAAGTGAGAAATGCAGGCCTATGTCCAGAGTAAGTGCTACTGGGGGGGAAAGGTCATTGCTCCCATTGGATGTGGATGGTAGCAGTCCAGCCTAATCCCCTGCCACCAGAAAAGTGGCTGGTCTCCAAGGAATGGTGCCAGGTAAGCATTTCTATAAGGGAAGAGGGAGATAGGAGAGCCAGAGGAGGAGATGGAGATGGGAGGATCGGAGCAGGATTCCTAGTGATGCTGGACCATGAGCTACGGAACATGGGCACCCCAGAAAGCAGAAAAGGCAAGGGTGCGGATTCTCCCTGGAACCCCAGAAGGAACCATCCTTACCCATACCTTGAGTTTATCCCCATGAGACCCATTTTGGACGTTTGATTTCAGAACTATAAAGAAAATACATTTGTGTGCTTCAGCCCATGAGTTTGTGGAAATTTGTTATAGCAGCAACAGGCAACTGATATATGTGGCATTTCATAGTTAAATTTTCAGTCTTCTCTAGGGCCCCACAGCAAGAACAGAAGAGGGCATGTATTGCACTAAATTCTTGAGGTCCTGAGCTGTGATTCACCTAGATTTATACGACTGCCCTCTTGGCCACAGAAATTTCAAGCACCATCAATCTGCAGCCTCTTAAGTCCAAGTGGCAGAGCAGCCTGCATGACAGCTGGGGCCTGTTGAAGAGCCTGCCCTTGTGGTGGGCTTCACTCAAAATTGGCAGCCTTAGGGTCACTCAGCAAATGGGTCTAAAGGTGCATGATTTGCCTCCAAACCTTAAACCTCAACATGCATCACATGCTGGACTCCTTTCTCAGCGGCTGCATTAACCAGATGCAACAATTTCTCCATCCCCTTGAAGGGGATATTTTGACCACTGAATCCTGAGAAACTTCACCAAGGTGGCAGCTTCCTGCAACTTTGGGAAACTCAGTTCCTGGCATCTCCCTTGCTCAGACAGTAGAAGAGAGGAGCAGGGTGATCTTGAGCTTACAACACACAGTCCAGCCCCAGCACTGACCCAGCCCAGAACGGACAGGTGCATACATGTTTAGGGAAGGATGACATACATCGATTAGAAAAAGGGAACAAAAGAGCATTTGCAGCAGACAGAAAAGCCAGACAAAGTTTGAAACCACCTGGCCCATCTCTGGCAACAGGTAATACCTCGGTTTGGGGCTCGGAAACAGGCCTCGGGTGCTTTAAAGTTTCAAAAGGAAGGTGAGGAGGCCACTGAAGATTGATTTAGTTGCTGGAGTGTTTGTCCCAGTTTTTGACTTGGAAAATGCTTCAGACTCCTCCCTGACTTTGAAGATTTCCAGAGAGGGGAAGACCTGCACCTCCTACACACGGCGTTTCACAGCTGGGACCCCGCTAACTTCTTTCCTCTTTCAAGTGCTTGCTACCAAGGAGCCTCGCTCCCCCGTCACGTTTTCCATTTTACACAAGTAAACATCTTTTAATTGAAACTCCTGGGCATTTAACATTATTTATAACTCCGCAAATTAAAAGCCTCATGGAACTCTGGTTACATCTCATAACCAGTGATTCCTGGACTGCTCCCTAATTATTTGGGAGATGCTGTGTGGCATCAGTAATTATAGAGTTGATTTAGAACTGAGCGGTCAGGGTTGCCATTTCAAAGGCAGCTGAACAGACGATGCATGTTTGGACATCAAAGTCTCCTCTCAAGACGAGAACCATCCAGGAAGCTTCAGAAGCCAAACTTCTAAGTTTCCACTTAATCGACAAGAGTCACCACACTGGAGTTTTGCTGTCTCTTGCCTTGTAACTGAATCTTGTATTGTCTTTATTAGTTAACCTCAGCAGCTCACAAGCATTTTCTCGGACATCCCACCCTCTACCCAGTGGTGGCCTCGCTGTTTTTAGAGTTTGATAGACATGGAAGCTCATGAGCTTTACAATGGATAAGAATCACACAGAAGCACCTGACAAATCCTTATTCCTTGGGCCCCCACTAGAACCTTCCATTCAGAAGACCATTGGGTGGGGCCCGGGGAAGCTCCACAGGTAAATCTGATGTGCTACCCCCAGCCCCAGGCTAGATCCCTTTAGAAAACATTGTCTGAAATACCCCCAGATGTGTCTCCACTTCATTTGCTGAGATGGCGAGCTACCTAAGGCCTCTGGACACAGCTGCTGTGCTGTGGGCATTACCGAATGGTCACCCCAGGCTTCAGGGAGAGGCAGCAGGAGGGGAGATAAATGCAGTCACAAAGGCCTGGGCGTGAAGCCCTGCTCCACCCTACAGAGCTTTGTGGTTCAGCCTCATTTTCTCTGCACTGACTGCCGATGCCTTTCTCCCTGGCAGTGCTATTTTAGTCCCTGTAAATGCATCCAACAGGGAACCAAAAGCCAGCAGAGTGCCTGCCCCAATGGAGACCTCTCCATGCGGCCCTTCCGCAGTTCACTCCATGGTCCCTGTGTTCAGCTGGGCGGTCTGCTCCGCCCCCATCCCTCCTCCTGTGTTTGAAATCTCTGCTCATTGACTTCTGCTTTGTTCAGCACCTCGGAGAGGTCACCGGGTTTGAGGACTTTGTAGGGCTCAGCTCTCTTTCAAACAGGCCTTTGGTGTTAGCTCTGTGCTGGGCCCACAGCAAGCACAAGTGAGAAACAACATTCTGAGAACTGGGACATGGTGGCAGCCAGGCCTGGGCTCCCTCCTGGAAAGTGACTGTGACACATTCACCTCACACGGCTGGCTTCAATGCAGATCCTAGAATTATAAACTTTTGGAAAAACACATGGGAAAATTGACACCAAAAGAACAAATTTACCAAAAGCTGTAAAAGGAAAAATAAATTAGACTTCATCAAACTTGAAACTTTTGTTCTATGAATAAAAGTTTAGAGGATATGCAAGCCAACATCTGGGAAAAGGTATTTGCAAACCACACGTACAGCATGTTTTAGCAGGAAGTCCCCCTGTTGATGTCAAGCACAAGTGCCAGGTGGGTGTGTATGTCCAGCTTCTCGCAGGGTCTCTGCCTCACAGTCCCAGTAAGTGTGGAGTACTGACTTACCCTGCCTCATTGCAGATGGGTGGGGTGCCAGTTTAGCTCCCCCTTGACCACATGGATAGCCTCCCGAGTGGAGCACCAGTCCCCACTCCCTCACTGCATTCCAGTGGGCACCACTGCCATCAAAGGGGAGTAAGTGGGGGCTGAGTCACCCCACTTTGTTGAGTCTGGGCGGGGCATTAGCTCAACTCCTCCCTGGGCCTTATTGACACCCAGGGAGGGGACAGTGGGGGGCTTCCTAGCTCCAACTTGCACCACCTGCTCAGTGGGGTGAACAGTCCTCCCGGACTACCGTGGCAGGGGAATCAGATCTCCACCTAGTTCCACTGGGTAGGGCTGGGTTACAGTGGAGGGGACGATCAGCTCTCCACTGGGCCCCACAGAAACTGCAGTGGGGGTGTATGAGACTACCGTGGCAGGGGAATCAGATCTCCACCTAGTTCCACTGGGTAGGGCTGGGGTACAGTGGAGGGGACGATCAGCTCTCCACTGGGCCCCACAGAAACTGCAGTGGGGGTGTATGTGTGTGGTTTTTCCTTGCTAAGAGCTTTTCTGTTGAATTTTGTCAAATGCTCTTTTGCTGCAAGTGATTTAATCAAATGAATTTTCTTCATTAGACTGATAATATCGTGCAATACACTGATTGATTTTCAAATATCCCAACACCTTTGCATTCCCAGAATAAACCCACTTGATTGTTGTGTGTTATGTATATATGTAAACAGAAATTTTAACATGTTATCCCTTTATTTGTATATAATTTTTTTTTGCTGGGTTTACTTAGCCAATATTTTGTGGAAATTTTCTGTGTTTATGATTTTTCTATTCATGAGGGATATTGCTCTTTATTTTTTTGTTGTTGATGTTGTTTTTGATTTCTTCTACTGTCTTTGTCTACTTTTGATGTCATGGAAATACTGCCTCCATAAAATGAATTGGGAAATGGTTTCTTTTGCCATTTCTAGATGAGGTTTTGCTATTTTTCCTTTAAATATTTCAAATAATTTACCACTAAAACTATTTCATCTGGACATTTATTTTTTAAAGGGATTTAATTGGGAATTCAATTACTTCAGTAGTTATATTGTGTCTTTGGTTATCGATTTCATGTTGGGTGTGTTTAGTAGTTTATGGTTTTCAAGGACATGATGTATCTTCTCTAGTTGTTAAATGTGTGTGAAGATGTTTGCAGTATGATCATATTAGCATTTTAATATCTGTGGGCTCTATAGTATATCCCCTGTTTCATTCTTGATATTGGTAATTTATATCTTCTTTCTTTATTTTATTTTATTTTTTGGCTTGCTACAGGTTCATCAATGTTTTTGTTCTTTTCAAATACAAAATAATTGGCTTCGTTGATTTTATCTGTTGTTTTTGTGGTTTCAATTTTATTGATTTCTGCTCATGTTTTGTGGAAAGCAGCTAAGGCAGTGCTTAAAGTATATAGATTAAAAGCTTATATTAGAAAAGAAGAAAGGCCTAAAATCAATAATCTAAGTTTTCACCTTATTTTTAAAAACAAAGCGAGCAATTGTATTATCATTAAAATTAACACACAAAAGTAAATTGTCATTTATTACTATTATTCTTTTAATCATCTATCATTATTCTATCTTTATTTCATTCCTTCCACTCACGTTGGATTTTGTTATTAGTTAATTAAGGTAATTTGTGGTTTCCAAGTTATTAAAAGTCAGAAGATATTGGGCCAGCCCGGTGGCGCACTGGATAGTGCGCCGCTTGGGAAGCACGGCGGCACTCCCGCCTGAGGGTTCGGATCCCACATGCGGACCGGTTCCCGCTCACTGGCTGAGCGAGGCGCGGGAGCAACGACGAGGTTTGCAATCCCGTTGCCGGTCCCCGGTCCAGTACGGGGGCAACACTGAGGGTTGCGATCCATTGCCGGACATGGAAAAAGTCAAAAAGACAAAATAAATAAATAAATAAATAAATAAAATAAAAAAAATAAAAGTCAGAAGATATGAAGGTACTTCAAAATGTTCATGGAAAGATGTGTATTATTTTTTATTTCTATTTTTAAAATTTTTTCATATACCTATGTATTTAATTGATAAGTGACTTAAAATTGTCTAGAATTCTTCTATAAAACTCAAGAAAACTGTTAATTTAGATTAATAATGATCTCTCCTATTTTGCACAGATTGTATGAATGTGGTGAAATTTGGGAAACTAAATCTTAAAAGCCAAGGAATTGTGTGTGTGCAGGATTCATAGAAATGTCTTTGCAGGATGTCATGTCACATAGAACAAATTCAGTTTTGGACAAAGAATGATAGTAATAAATGATGATTTACTTTTGTGTGTTAATTTTAATGGTAATAAAATTGCTCACTTCATTTTTAAAAAAATAAGGTGAAAACTTAGGTTATTGATTTTAGACTTTCTTCTTTTCTAATATAAGCCTGTAATCTATACACTTAACTCTAAGCACTGATTTAGTTGCTTTCCACAAATTTTGATATGTTGCATTTTTATTTTCATTCATTTCACAATATTTCTGAATTTCCCATGAGTCTTCTTTTGAGACCCCTGATTTATTTAATGGCATGTGGGTTTTTTCTTTTTTTTTTTTCCTTTTTGTCTTTTTTACTGACCAGTAACGGGATCGCAACCCTCGGTGTTGTGCCCATACTGGGGACCGGCAACGGGATCGCAACCCTCGGTGTTGCGTCCGCACCGCGCTCAGCCAGTGAGCGGGAACCGGTCTCCACATGGGATCCGAACCCTCGGTGGGAGCACGGCGCACTCTCCAGTACACCACCGGGCCGGCCCTAATGGCATGTGTTTTAATTTTCATATGTTTGGCAAGTTTCTTATTACTTTTCTATTATCCATTTCTAATTTAATTCATTTATGGTTACAGAACACACTTTGGGAGATTTCAATTATTTTCATTTATTTTGCTTTGTTTCATGACCCAGGATATGGTTTATTTTTTACACTATGTGCCCTTGGTAAGTATGTGTATTTTGCTGCCAGTGGTGAAGTATTTTATAAATATCAATTAGATTAAGTGTGTTGATGGTGTTTGTCCATCCTTCTAAATACTCACTTGCTGTTTACTGGTTCTATCTACTACAGATAGAAGAGCACTGAAGTCTTCAACTGTAAGCATGGATTTGTTTATTTCTCATTTTAGTTCTGCCAGTTTTTACTTCACACATTTTTAAGCACTGTTGTTATGTGCATTTACATTTATTATGTTATGTCTTCCTGGTGAGTTGATATTTTATCATGTACTTTCCTCCTTATCTCTGGTAACTTTTTCTTGTGAAGTCCAATATATCTGATATTAAAATAGCCACTTAAAGTGGAATGCTGAAAACTTACTAGTACATAGGTCCCTTTATTCTCACTTTTTTATGTTGTAATTTTCTTTCTATTACATCTGCATGCACTGAAAACCCTGTCAGGCAATGGTACAATTTTGCTTTGAGTTATCAACCATAGTTTAAAGAACTCAATAGGAATATAAATGATTATATCTTTCCAATTATTTATAATTTTCATTGTAATATTTTTTATTCCTGATTTTCCAAGTTTCCCTCTGGCATTATTTCCCTTTGTCTGAAGAACTTCCTTTATAAATTAGCTTAGAGCAGGTCTGCTGGAAATAAATTCTCAGTTTTCATTGAGAATCTGAGAATATCTTTATTTCACCATATTCTTGAATGAGATTTTCACTGTATTTAAATTTTGGGACTGATAGTTCTCTTCTTTTACCACTTTAAGGATGTCGTTTCACTTTCCTTTTGCCTCCATAATTTATGTTGAGCAATCTGCAGTCAATCAAATTGGTGTTATTCTATAAGTAATGCGTGCATCTTCTCCTGATGTTATCAATATTTTTCTTACCTTTACATTTCAACAGTTTTATTATAATGTGTTTGGATGTAGATTTTGTTTTTAGGAATCTTTTTTCTCTCCTTTTTCATACTGGATAATTTCTATTGGTCTTTTCTTAGTCACCTCCAGTCTGCTATTGAGCATGTTCAGTGGGTATTTAATTTTGGTTATTATATTTTTAAGTTGTAAAATTATTATTCGGTTCTTCTTTATATCTTCTAATTCTTTGCTGAGGTCATCTATTTTCCCATTTGTTTCAAAGATGTTTACCCTTACTTGTTGGAGCATATTTCTAATAGCTGTGTTATTGTCTTTGTTAGCTATTTTTGATATCTGCTTTATGTTGGTATTGCCATAATTGGTTTATTCCCACATGAATTGTGATTTTCTTAGTTCTTTGTATACTGAGTAATTTTGGATTATATCCTGAATATTTTGCATATTTCTTTATGATATCCTGGACCTTGCTGAAATCCTACAAAGAATGTTGGTGTTTTTGTTAAGCAATTGGCCCAGAGGAGTTCAAACCTGCAGTTCCGACAAGACTTTTTTTGTGTGTGTGTGTGTCTCAAGGATAAGTTTAACTTTCAAATATTTTGCAAAACTATTCCATCTATCCCAGGCTTGCAACACCCAGTGGTAAGTCTGGCATTTGAGGGGTAGACTATTTTGTAGTTCCGTTCTCAATATCTATGTATACTGTCTAGGATCAGAGTCACACATGCACATCTCAGGGATGAACCCAGAAGCTTGTACACAGCTTTAAGACATTGCTTTCCCAAGCCCCTCCCTTTCCACAATCTCCTTGGTTCTTTCCATTTCCTTTTTCTTCCTTGGCCAGTTATCCCACTCTGCCACACATTCCTGCAACTGCACCCACATATTGACTCAAGCAGAAAGATGACATAGAGAGAAAAAAAGCAAAGTGGTTTTTCCCGCCCTGTTGACACCACAGCTCTCTTGGTAGGAGTGGGAGCTTCCCCTTTCTGTAGTTTTGGCTCTTTTGGGCTCCCGCTGTGGCTGCTGTACTGCCACTATGTGATTGCATGGGGACTAGAGCGTAAGAGAACACAGGAAAGAGAAAAAGGAAAAAAAAAATTACCACTCCCAGTACTAGAGATCTCCTGGGGCTCTCCTGTCTGTTCTCAAATGGGCTCTTCTGGGTTCCAGGCTATACTGAATTCTGGATGCAAGGATCCAGAGTAGAGAAACTCACTACCTGTGAGTGGCGTTTGAATGCTGATCTCTGTTCCCCAGTCTACCCACTACTATTTACTTTTCTGAATCCTCAAATGGCTGTTCCATGCATCTCATCAGGTTTTCCAGCTTCTTTTAATGAGGGAGACAGGGTGGAGTGTGGTTACTCCATTTTACCCAGAACCAGCACTGTTGCAATTTGTTTCTGTTTTATTTTATGTTATTGCTCTGTAGTAATGTGATACATGGTATACACACACACACACATGCTTACACACACACAGATGCTTGCACGCACCCACTGACTTCAAAGTTTGGGCAAAGTCTGCTAGAGACACTACCATTTGATGTCTGGTAGGAATGATATTAAGATGAATCAAGAAAGATGTCTATTTTCTGTGTGCAGCTCATGTAAAATGTTGAAGCATCCAAGACCTAAATCATTTTACTGCTGTAGTTAAAATATAAACCCAGAAGTTCCTGACTGGAACTTTATGGCCTCATCCAGGTGCAGCTCATGTAAAATGTTGAAGCATCCAAGACCTAAATCATTTCACTGCTGTAGTTAAAATATAAACCCAGAAGTTCCTGACTGGAACTTTATGGCCTCATCCAGGCACTCTAGAACACACACCATGATAAGGAATTAACCAGGAAGGTCTTTTGCTGCGACCCAGAGCTGGTTGGATCCAAGTTCATGAGTCTTATTTTCTTCTTTCACTAATTCAATTCACCACAACTACACTGAATAAAAGAACAGTGTCAGACACTCCTTAAATTGGATGTTTTTGTGCCCAGCAACTTTGAAGTGCCACATTTCCATGTGTGAAAGCATATCTGGGTTGAGAGGTGCCACCCAAGCACTCAGTGTCAAAATGTGAAGACACAGAGGGACAGAGAGCAGGGCCGCTTTGTGCAGAATGCTCTTTGAAGCCATGCCCCATCAAACCTGCTCTGCGTCTCTCAGGCAGGAGCTTTTCATTTCCAGCATGCTCCTTCTACCTTCGTCTTATGTAGTAAGTTAAAAGAGCCTGTCAAGTGAAATCTGGATTTGTTTTAAATCAGTTTACATCATGTTCAAATTACACGACACGTTTTGTAATTAAATTTCAGTGATTCCTACCAGGTCAGGTGTGCTGTAGACACTTCTCACAGATGTGTTTTCGCACACACAGTAGCGATGCGGTTTTAATGTTAACACCTCTTTGGATGAGTGGGTGATGTTTACAAAGGGAATAATCTGATGTTCTAATTTGTCAGTATAAGCTAAATGGGAGAAAGGAGATGAATAATGTGTGAGGATTCGTTTCATTCAATTGTTTGTCACAGAGTCACTGAAAACCTCGGAGGCCCCAGCCTCTCTTCGTCACTGGGGTCTGCATGTAGCAGATTTGATTTTCATCAGCTAAAACTTGGATGAGGCAAAATGCAGCTTTCCTTACCTTTCCTCAAATTGGTTTAATTTCTGTTGAGCCCTCGCATCACCACAGTGAAACAGAAATCTTAATCTCACCAATGTAAGGTGTATTCAATTGAATCAGTATTCCTTATTAATTTCAATTGGAAACACATCCTATTCAGGGTTGTGGTCCACTCCCCCCTTCTCCGTGGTGACATCTCCATTCAGAGTGGGAAGGGATTTGATGATATTGTAATTGGGAGGTGAAGAGGGACACCAGACCTCTCGTTTCTCTCTTTCTCCTGCTGGCATTTGCTGAGTAATAAGTCAAGTAATCACTGCTGTCTGGTGAGCAGCTTCTCTTCCCTCTGCCTGCACTGATGGTGGCCACGACCCTCCGGGGTCTACAGCTTGCATGGCCCATGGGAATATACCAACAGCATCCTCTTCCATGGCTGGAATGGGCGTTTCTTTCTTCCCACATTTTCTCACTAGGAAAAGGCTCAGATGTGACTCCATTCCAGCCTGACTTGCAGGAGACAGGGTCCTCTCTGCCTGAACACTCCGGCCAGCATTTACACTGCCCAGCATCTTTCATAAGTGCTCGCCTTTGTAAGGCTTGCTTCCTGTGCAGGCTTCACTCAGAACACAAGGAGAAGTCCTTTCTGTCTCAGATTTCCCAAGCTGGGTTTCTTTCATTACCTCCCCTTTCCCTGGCATCTCAGATCTTTCTTGGATACTCATGCCAGTGACTAAGTCTGTTGCTTTACCACCTCACCTCGAGACCAGCCTATTTCAAAAACTCTAGCCAGCTGTAGTTTAGGATACACACTTGTGCTCAGACCTTTTCAGCTCTGAGATTTTTGAGACCCCAAATACACTTCCTTAATTTTAAGGCTAATCTTTTGCTTTAGTCTCTTGTGTATAGCACTGGCATTCAAGACATATATCTGTTACATCTCTCCAGAACTTACGGTGGGGAGAAAAATGTCAAATATGAGATTCTCTGTGCCAACTTCTGAAGCAGTAGTTGTGGTGGTAGAATAAAAAGTAGAAATACTAAGAATGATATTCCATTGACAAATATTTCAAGGTAAGACAGAGACAAATCCTTCGAAAATATCACAACATTGGAGAAGTATATTAATTAGGATAGGCTGAGCTGTGGTAATAATGGACCCCTCCAAATATCAGCAGCTTAGAGATAAAAAATCACTGAGAGTCCTGAGCTCATGTATAATTCCAAGGGGACACTCTCTGCAGGAATCCTGGCCAACGGCTGCTCTTCCATATTCAGCAAAGGACACACCATGCACCAGAAAGAGGAGATGGTGTTATGCACACAGGAGAGGTTCTGGGCCTGAACTAGCCCGCTGATCACGGCTTAGGCATGCAGCCACTGCCAGCCGCAAAGGGGTCTGGAAGTGCCCCCATGTGCCCAGGAACAGGAGTAGATGGATTTTGGTGAACGTCATGCCATGGGCCCCACCTCACCCTCTAGAAGGTGCTATACCATCCAGCAGCACCCATGGCCACATCTAAACTGGACGCGGGAAACCTGTCGCTTGGGGGCTCCACAGGTTTCCCAGCCCATTCCTGCTGGTATGAGCTCAGGGTCCCTGAGATTATCTTAATGTTCGTACAGGAAAAGCCTTTTGTAGCACAAGCATATGGCTTCCTAAAGAGTAAAACTCGGTGGGCTTAGTGGCATTGAGAAAAATCATTTTCATGTGCCAGTAACCACACCAAACATTTATCTTTTTCCTAGACGTCGTTTATACATCTCCATTATTTCTCCATTGTTTCTCTGTCCCGCGTACCTTTCTCCCTCTGCCAATTTAATGGCAGCTTCCTTGAGGCTGTGTGGGGTGGGGTGGAAGAGGGTCTGGTAAACAGACAGTGTTCTTAATGTGTTCCTTGCTGCCTGGTTAGATTCCTTTGTTTAATTGAAAAGTCTTAATGGGATTTTGAAGCTCAATGCCTTTTCAATCTTATTTCCTGCTGTTTGGGATTCAGAAGCACTTTTCCAACCTAAATTTTTGGATTCTCTCTATTCCCTTTAATTTTTATTTGCAGACCATTTGATCGATGTCTGAGTGTGAGTCCTTGCTGTGAGGGACAAGCAGCACGCAGAGCGCACACACGTGTTGGCTCCTCCCACACAGGCTGGGGTCTCTCGGCTCCACCCAGACCTTCACCTTTCCAGAGTGTGGTCTCTGCTTCCTGTGCCTATCACCTAATGCTAAGGCACTGCCGTTTGTTTTAGCACCCTACTTCAACACACCAGTTTCTGTAGCAATTAGCATATGCTGGGAAGACATGAGAAAGAGACCTCCAAACTTTAATGTCTTTAAAAAACAACAAAACAAATATTATCTTCTCGGCGAACACTACTCGAGGTGACCGAGATAGCAAGTCGACCCTCCTCCACGTGGTCCTCCAGGATCCAGGGGGACAGTGGCTCTCCCTTTTCTACTGTGTGGCTTTCCAGGGTGCACCAGCAGGTGTTTCAAGGGTCAGGCCAGGCAGTGGCACCTGTCACTTCCACTCATACTTTGTTGCATGGGACGTGGTCACATGGCCGTCCCTGACTGCAAGGGAACCTACAAAATGCAGTCTGGATGGTTCCCAGGAAAAAGCAGAAATGGGTTTTCCTAAACAGTGAGTGGTTGTGCCACAGAGAGGCTGCCAGGAAGACAATTCTGAGCCACAGCAGACTGCAGGCATGTGCACCATCACTGGCAGAGGCCAGGGCCAGGCCAGAGGCTCTCAGGACCTCCCAAAAGCTTTGGAAAGAAGGTGAGGTCTGTGTTTCCATGTGAGAGATGAGTAAGAGGCTGTGTGGACAGGGAGTGAGGAAAGGATTCTAGGCAGAGAAAATGGCGTGGCTAGAGGTGGAGCTTGCAGACCCTGGTGAATGACAAATAAGAGGGGACCGCTGGGACAGGGCGGAGAGGGGGATGGATGGAGGACAACGGATGGTGGGGGTGGGCCTGGGGACAATGGTGGGGGAGCGCTAATGTGGATTCTCTGCGGACAGTGGTCAGTCAGGTTGTCCTCAACTTGAAAAGAAACGTGGACAAGATTACACTGCATTCCTCTTCAGCCAGGCCCCAGTAAGTAAGACCCAGGATAATGCAGCTGGGCTGGGACGGGGCCTCCCCATCTGGTCTCCGTAGTTCTGTGGAGACACTCGCTGCCCTGTTGAAAGGTCACGCCTGGTGGACATTGGTTCTTCTCTGACCCCTGCTCCCTTTGAATGGACAGAGATTGTCTGTAAAGCAGGCTTGACAGTAGGAACAGTACAAAAATGGACTTTTAAAAAGATGATTCTGAGGGCCGGCCCGGTGGCACACTGCTACAGTGCGCCGCTTGGGAGCGCGGCGGTGCTCCCGCCCAGGGTTCAGATCCCACATACAGACCGGCCGCTCACTGGCTGAGCGAGGCGCGGGCACGACACTGAGGGTTGCGATCCGTTGCCGGTCACGAAAAAAGACCAAAAAAAAAAAAAATAAAAAAAGGCATGAGAACTGTTCAGAACTTTTTAAAAAAGAGAACAAGAAAATATATCAAAATATTAATACTTGTTTCTGCATAAAGAGAGTTAAATGATTATTTTCTTCTGTTTGCCTTTATTTTCTATAATGATCATGTACTATTTTTGTAACAAGAAAAAAATATTTAAAGAATAAAGGAGGCCACTAAGGAGTAAGTGCTTTGCAAATACTAAGTACAATTAATAACATAAAAGGAAGAATTACTAATCTGAGGCCTAGGAAGGGAAGTTGTCTTTGAGTGGGGGGCTTTCCTAAAGATTTCTTGGATCATATAATTTGGGCTTCCTAAGCTACATCTACCTCTGCTTCCCGTGTCACCACTGCTGTCGTCCTCCACAGCTCCCTGTCTTTCTGGGCTGGCACGACCTCCATGGCTCACCCCAGGTTAGCCCACTGATGTATTCCAGGCTACCCCAGAGCTCGGGGCTTCAGAGTGTCACAGCATGGCCAGAGATGACACGGAGCGTCTTCTAAATGTCTTTTCTACCACTAGACAGTGATTTCTTTGTTGCGGGGAGGAAGAAGAAACATGCAAAAGATGGGCAAAGGGCATGGCCCCCAAGATGACTCAACCCTGAGGAGTCACAGCGATTCTATACTTTAGTGAAAATCTTTTCATGACACGAAGATGTCTAGGATAATCTGATCTACCTTTAAAAAGAATTCCAAAAAATGGAGCAAAACTATTTAATAGAGAGATTCTGAGACAGCAAGAGAAAAGAATGGAAAACAAATAAAAGCTTTTCAGAAACAAAAACTATATTAGAAGCAGTAAAATTTGGGGGATGGGGACCCAGTACGGACGGTAGTTATGTCATATGGAACGGAACTGAGGCTACTGGGGGGGAGGGGGAGGGGTTAGCAAGAAATTGGTAAAGGGCCACAAAAAACGATTGCATCATGTAATGATACGTATAGCAATTATACCGGAAGAAAAAAGACAAAGGAAACACAATGCATAATTGGCATTTTTGAAGAATGAAACAGGAAAAAATACGCAGACATATAACGAAATTAAGCTTTCCTGAAGTAATGAAATAAT